>NC_090922.1:155433174-155733174 GCF_040938575.1 Ambystoma mexicanum | reverse complement strand
TCCTTGCCTCCTCTGGGGACAAAGGGTCATGTTCACATTGGTGGAAATGTAGGTTTTCTGACCAGCGGTGAACGTTGGTACAGTGGTGCATCAGTGACCGCCATTTTTCAAGTAGTATTTCCACTGACCCTTCACAAGTTTTTGAGCTCCACCAAAGATGGTTGGTGATAGACTGGGACCACTGCAAAATACTTTCAAAACCTTTTTTTTGTCCTGCAGCCGAGATTTTGTTACTGATTGATTTAGCAAGATGCCATACGTCAAATTGATGATTAATAAGCGGGAACTGCTCTCTCATTGTCTTGGCAATTGAAACGTGTCTGTCCGTGGCTATGAGGTCGATGTGCATTCCCCTTGATTGTAGATATTCCACTGATTTTATAAATCCTAGTTTCTCCATGGCCACTGAGGATGTACATTGTGTTACCTGCACGACCACCGAACTCACAATTTTCTTACTATCCATGTCCTGAAAGTGGTAGATGCAGTACTTGGCAGAAAATCCAGGGCTGTCGCACTGTCCATCGCCGGCTAGCCTGAAACGTTTCCCTTCGAATGTACTTGCTAGAGACAATTGTTCAATTTTCCAAGCATCATTAATGGCCGGAAACAGATAATCACGTTGGTATATGTAGTACAGCGATTTAGAAATGAAATGGAGTCCCACAAACTGAAAGAAAGCCTCTAACTTTCTAAAACTGGAGCCACTAAAAAGTGATGCAGCTGCACACAGTAGATTGCCTGCTGGCATTTTCCCCAGCATCGTTTGTGCAGACCATGAGAACCTATGATTTAATCGACAGGCGGCATTTATTTTGACGTTACTGCCTTTTATTTGATGAGTTACATTAATCAATGGCTTCCCACATACTTTCCCTCTAACTGAATGCCCACATTTCAGCATACTTATAATTTCCATCAAACAACTGTCGAATACAATGGAGGTCATTACAACCTTGGTGCTAAGTGCACCAACTTTACCACCATGGTGTAAACTACGGTTACACCATGGTGGATGGCGGATTTACCGCCCCATTCCAAGGTGAATGGGGCGGTAAATCCCCATTTCCCATTTTCCCTTCCCCATTCCCATTTTCGCCCCATAGGGCATAATGGGAGTGGAGAAGGAGCTAATTACGCCGCCGTAAATTACGGCGGCGTAATTAGCACCATGGCGGGTTAGCGCCATGGACTTTAACGCCTGCCAAAAGCAGGCGTTAAAGTGGGAATCCGGCGTTAAGGGTTAACGCCGTCGTTAACCCTTAACGCCGGGGTTGTAATGACCTCCAATGTATTTGCTCTCTTTCATTAGACTGTCATCCTGCGTCAACGTTGTTTCGGCCTGTGACGTTGCGGAGATTTCAACACATTGGAAAGTAATATCGCTGCTATCAAGTTCTGTTGCGTTTATGGATGCTGCGGCTGGTTCATTCTCTGTCATTTCGACATCTGCTACTTCAACATTGATGGGAGAATACAACAATGTCGACATGTTTTTGGGTGGCAATTTATTGGCGGGTGTAGATTGTGTGAATTGATCTGCAACTACTTCAGAGCTATCTTCAATACATTCAATATCATCTTCTTGTGGTGGTGCGGTCGCACTGTAGCAATGGTCCAAAGCAACTTTGCTGTATTCTCCAAACACAGTTAATTCATGTTCTGGCCATTGGACATGAGCATCTCGAGCCAGAACACACCTCGCCTCAATTAATAGTTCCTCCATAGTGTACATGGTCTGGCAAGCAACATCTCTCATTCGCTTCACTGTCTGTGTATGTATAGTTCTGACACCCACGGGTAACTAGAGGAGAGATTGGAAAAGGGATGTGCAGTTTAAACACAAGATAAAGTGTAGTCCAATTGACTGGAAAAAAACATTAAAAAGTTCAGAGCACAAACATTTTTTTAAAGTTATGAACTGTTTGTAACTAACCTTTTTTTTTCTTTGCAACTTTTTTGACTCGACTTTCAACATCTGCACGCTGTAGCTCCGATTCGTTTCCACATGCCCTCCCTTCCTCTTGCGCTGCAATGACTATATTTTCTGTATCAGCATAGACAGCACGGAATGAGGCTCCATCTTCTCCCTGAAACATAGTACTTTCATTACTATGTATCAAAATATTGTTAGCATAAAACACACGTGAGGACGAACACACAGGTACATCTCAATAGCCAAACACGATTTAAACATTGTGTGCAACAATCAAACGACAAGTATTCGAACTGTGATGATCTATTTCGATAGAACTGTCAGTATCCATACCTCTGGCTCTGCATGGACTGCCATGAATGGTTGTATTGGAGAGGAGGCATCAGCATCTCCCTGAAACACAGTACTTGCATTAGTATGGTTTTCAATATTGGAAACATAACACACAGTTGGGGTCGACGACACAGGTACATATAAAGAGATAACCACAAATGATGCATTGTCTAAAACAATCAAGGAAAATATAAATATGCAGATTTCATCGACTTATTTCTCCGATTCCTTTACATCTGCAACATCAAAATGGGATGTTGTGATTGTAGTGGAAGCTCCGTCGTCTCCCTGAAACACAGTACTTGCATTAGTATGGTTTTCAATATTGGAAACATAACACACACTTGGGGTCGAACGCAAAGGTACATATAAAGAGATAACCACAAATGATGCATTGTCTAAAAGAATCAAGGAAAATCTAAATATGATCACATTTCATCGAGTTATTTCTCCGATTTATTTACATCTGCATCATCTAAATGGGATGTTGTGATTGTAGTGGAAGCTCCGTCGTCTCCCTGAAACACAGCACTTGCGTTAATAGGGAAGAAAGTATAGCAAATGGAATCACGCTATATGATCACGCATGATGGAGCTGTCAGTATCCATACCTCATGCTGCTGAAGAATATCTATGGATGTTGCAAATGTAGTGCGCACTTCCGAAAGCTGTTGCGCCGATTCGTATATGCATGGTCCGGCTTCCATTTCCCCTGGAATTACTTGAATGTCAGGCTCCGCATCAAGTGCAGGGGTTAACGCTCCATCAACTGCCTGAAACATAGTACTTGCATTAGTGAGGATTACAATAGTGAAAACATAACACACACCTGGGGTCGACAGCACAGGTACATATCAACGGCTAACCACGAATGAAACATTGTGTAGAACAATCAAACAACAAGAATTCCAGCTCTGAAGATGACGCTCGATGGAGCTGTCAGTATCCATACCTCCTGCTGGTGAAGAACATCTAGAAATGTTGTAGATGTGGCGGACGCTTCAGCATCTCCCTGAAAGACAGTACTTGCATTAGTATGGATAACACTAATTATAACTGAAAACAAACACCAGTGGACGATAACTAAGGTGTATATCAATTGGAAAGCACTAACCAAACATTCAGTAAAATAATTACACGATAGACTAAAACTATTACTTGACATGCATAAAACAAGTCTGTAGCGGATTAGCCTAGTAAGATTACCTGATACGCGCTAGAAGTGGTTCATAACTGCGACCACGTCAAGGATGTAGAATGTTCTTGCTTCAGATTCAAGGGATAGTCAAGAAGTTGTAAAGGTAAATTAATGATTGATAATGAAATGCCAATATTAAAAATAGCCATGTAAGGCGACAGAATACTTGAAAAATGCTCAATACAGCACAGTTCCCTGTTCCCATATATATACATTTAGTTTGTGGGTTATGAAATTGAAAAAGAATATATTGATAAATGTCATTATTCAAAAAGCTATACACTCATATCAATATCGAAATTATTACAAGGGATAGAACACCTACAATATCAATTAATCAATTCGGCTACCTACACACGTCTGCAAGGCCTAAAGCTAAATCCAGACACTTGACTCACCAGTGGCGGAATGTGGACGAATAGAGTGGGAATAGCGTTTGCAAGCAATTTCCGTGTCGTTCGCCGTTTATTCTTCTTTGTTACCCAAGATGTGGTGCACATGTCCAAGGAAAAGTGCCGGCTGCAGATGCGGTATCGATCACCCCTCTTGTCCTGTAAGACTTGTTGGACTCTACTTTCCAGCTCTTTCAGTGGATATCCGCAATGTCTGACCCATTCTCTTATTCGATCAACAGTTTTCGGGAATACATGCATTGTAGTGCCTTCAGATTTCGCATGGGTCTTCGAAGGGCAACCGCTAATCGAACAGGCAGGCATTGTTGATAAATCTGAAAAGTAAATATCGACATTATTATACAATCTTCATGAATAAAGATTTGATACAAAAGTAAATTAATCACACAATGATCAATGCAAGGTTTGTTTTGGTCGCAGGAACTATACCAGTTCATTATGTGCGGCTTAGTATTTGCATAAGTTGCAGAAATGTATAATTGATGTGACTGAAATCTAAACATGTGACTCGTCCCTTGGATGTTCTGTCTTGCACGAGAAGGAAACATGCTTATATTATAGACTGGACCCCCGAAGGATGCAATTCGATGACAATAGACAAAGATGAAAATAAATAGATCTATTGATAGCATAGCAATGGAAACTCAAGTCAATAGCAAAGAGACCAATGAACATAGCACTATTGTGTACTCTACTCGCAAATAGATAGAAATTTAAAAATCTGCCAAATATGACTAGGATACATGGCCTTACCTTGACCAACAAACAGTTGGATTCAGCAAGCAGAGCAGTATGTTGCAGGAGAATAGGTGGGTGGCCACAGGTAGCACACTGATGGGTTTGCTCTAAGCGGTCACAGAAGTTCACGGATAGCACGACGACGAGCAGATTAGCGTAGATCTCAGTGGTTGCCAGGTAGCACGTTCAGGAGTTGACTTGCAAAGCACAAAGATGTTCTCATGAGACGTATCAAGTGGTTTATAAAGTATTGGAAACAGGGGTATATTTGTGAATGAATGACATATGTATGTCGTGGTTTAGGGGGGCGGCCTGCTTCAAGGGGTGGCCTGGCTGGAGACACGGGGTCTGAGGAGGCCATGTGACCGATGGCCCCTGGGTGTGGGATACCTTTTGAAGTGTACATGCTGTTTGGCACCTTGGCCGTTTGCGCCCGTGACAGCCCCCCAAGCCAGCGCTCATCCCCGGGTGCGAACCGCCTTTGATAGAGGGGGTGGGATGGATGGGCCTGGGGCGTGCAGATAAGGCACAGGAAGACTGCTGAATGGAGACACACTTATGTGGATTGCAGGGGGGCGGCCTGCTTCAAGGGGTGGCCTGGCTGGAGACACGGGGTCTGAGGAGGCCATGTGACCGATGGCCCCTGGGTGTGGGATACCTTTTGAAGTGTACATGCTGTTTGGCACCTTGGCCGTTTGCGCCCGTGACAGCCCCCCAAGCCAGCGCTCATCCCCGGGTGCGAACCGCCTTTGATAGAGGGGGTGGGATGGATGGGCCTGGGGCGTGCAGATAAGGCACAGGAAGACTGCTGAATGGAGACACACTTATGTGGATTGCAGGGGGGCGGCCTGCTTCAAGGGGTGGCCTGGCTGGAGACACGGGGTCTGAGGAGGCCATGTGACCGATGGCCCCTTGGCATGGGATACCTTTTGAAGTGTACATGTAGTTTGGCACCTTGGCCGTTCGCGCCCCAGACAGCCCCACATGCCAGCGTTGATCCACGGGTCCGAACTGCCTTTGATAGTATATCGTTGCTTATCAATAATAAATGCCACATACTAGAGATTCTTGTGAGCACAGACCCACACTTCAACCAGTGTATTATAGTGGTCAAGACCCTTAACCTAAGGCCTGTATAATCGAATGATAATTGTTAGTATAGATATATGTGTGACTTTTATAGAAGCATAACCTACTGAAAGACTTTGAACAAGTGTTATTTAGTGCATGCATTATCGAGAATATGTTATGTTAGCTTAGATAGATAGTGACTACCTTGCTTCACAGCGACCAGACCTTCACCCATTCGGAGTACAGATGTCTGACGCCCATCCTTGAATGGAGACACACTTGATTCATTTAAAAAATCGAAACAACCGTTGTTAAAATATATGTGGTGTTTTATTTTGTATCTTATTTTCATGACACAAAAATACAAGACTTTAAAGATTATACAGGTCAGGTTGCAGCACAGCGAGAGAAAATCCCCTGTACTGACCGCTGTCACTCAGGAACGTTTCTCTTATGGCACGAACGGCACAGGCGGGTATCACTCTTCGAACGCGGTGTCCAAGCCTTCCGTGGAGCCACCATGTAAAGGAACGATAGGCCACCAGCCTGTACCACCTGTGAAAAGGAATTAAACAAACTGTTTTTAAATGACCAAGATAAGTTTAATAAACGTTTGTTGTCAATGACAATTCTTGTAACTAATGGCATTCTGCACGGACAAATGCTATCTAGACAATGCACACTATTGAACGACTTTCATGTGTTACTATGATATGAATATATAATTTTGAATATAGTAGAAGAACATGAAATAGGAGTGGCATGACAAGCAGAGTATACTTACTCGTTACTCGGATTACGAGGACAAACAGTTGCGCAAAGTTCGTGCATAAGCACCATCATTATTCTCAACACGGCCCGTGTGAGGCAGGCTGCCCTGAAGTCTAGCAGCTCGGTGATGCATTGCGGTCGTGGCTCGCCTTCCGAAATGTAGGCCAGGCATCCCGAGTTTTCTCGGCAGCAGCAGTTCTCGTCATCGGTTGGCATTAGCTCGCACCGATTGCATGTGCACCAGGTGGAGACGCCGTCCATGCGACTAGGCCCAGGCTCTTCATCTGTTGAATCGTCCTCCCAACTGCCGTCCGAATCCCCATCATTTTCGCGTGCTTCCCTTTCCAGTAGTTCCTCCTCGGTATACTCGGGCTCGTACATGTAGGGCATTATTGTAGCCATTGTGTGGTAAACAAAGTAAAATAATTTACCGAGATGGCACAGGTGTTCACACGGGCTACAAGCGGCGAAGGTAGCTGACCAGAGCACAGAAACGAGTCACAGAATACTCAAAGTAACACAGAGAGAGGAATGGAATCGAAAATCTGCTGCTGTGTGTTGGGAAATGGTCTCTTTATACTTATTGAGGAAAGAGGCGTCCTGCCATTTCCATGGCGACACGTCATTAGCTGAGGCGCAGCGATTGTTGATACGAGACGTGCTTTGACGTTAGGAAATGGGCGGTACGAGTCTGCTGATGACAGGCTCAGGGGCGGGGGAATTGATTTAGTGCCGCAGAAGCAGGTCAGCCAGGGCGATGCGGCAAGTGATAGGATTATCACAAAATGGCGGCTCCCTGGTGCCTGTTTTCGCGTGCGTTTAATGGATGAAAACTCGGATAAGGTCCATAGGAAAGTTTTCTAAAATCGAGCCACTTAGGCTTAAAAAAACATGGGCGACCCGTAAAGACAATAAAAGTTTTTACTGGACCATGCCTTTAATAACTTTTGATTCGAGTAACGGATTTGACAGAACTTTCTAAAGTGATTAGGGACTCGTGAGCCTCCTCTTAGACCGCAAAGTTTTGCAAAGATATGTTATCAAATAAGAACGTTATTAAGAAGAAAACATTTTTTTTTCAAAAGTTGCAGCCTACTTCCCATTAATTTTCCCATAGACAAACAAGGTCCAATTTTGCCAAAGCGTACAGCCCAAACTCACAATCCATGCATGGTTTGGGGCTTTTCTTTGCAGTAGTTATTTAAATATTTCAAGGATTAGGGGGTGCCCCCTTCTCAAAAATTGATAATTATATCTCCCATGGTGCACTGGAGGACCACGGTTTTCCGAAATGAAAAAGCTGCCATCTTCTATTTCTCTCGATACAAGAGATATTCAAGGTTATAGCCACGGATATGGGAAAATGAAACGCGGAAAAAAAACTTTTTGCAGGTCAAAAAACATGCAAATGCCATTAGGCTAGAGGTGGCACCAAGTGAAATTTGAAAATTGGAGGGGGTCTAGGGACTGAGTTTGCAATACAAAGCTTTCTGTAGCCTCGGCTATAACCGCAAATAGTCGACATCTCAAAGCAAACTGCATCACAGAAACAGCGTGTGTTGTAGAGGGAAAGGGAGAGGGCAGGGGGGGTGCAGAGGCCATCTGGAGAGTGGGGGGAGCTGGTACAGATGAGGGGGCCACTCAGTGAGGGCCAGAAAGAATTTTTGTTTATCTGCCTTTTTTTCCAATATTTGCAGCTATATTCAAGGCTATAAAGGAGTACAGATAGCCAAGGGTATGTGTAGTTCAGTACCTGCAGATATAGTTTTCTTTTTTTTGTTTAAAGATATTTTTACAGCTATAGTGACGTCAGGGGTGAAATATCACTGGTCATGGGCAAAGGCCTTGGCCAGTGTCATGATTGCCATCCAGATTTCGTATCCATGCAATAACCAGGACAGAGCCTGCTTAGCTGCAAAGTGACGAAGGGGCCAGCCTCCTCATGCCATGTTGCCTGATAAATGAGCCAAAGTCACCTTAGAGAAATGGGCTGGCTCTTTCCTTGTTTTAAAGCTAAGCAGGGTTAGTCCCGGTTACTGAAAGGATGGGCGACCGAATGGGCATCCAAATAATTTCTTCTTTTTTATACCGTACCGTGCATCTCTTTTCTTCTTTCTCTTCCCTTTTTTCTTGGGTGTCAGGGTTCTTGGGAAAAGAAAAAAGTATTCTGCATACGCAGACTACTTGTTTGGTGCCCTGATGCGGAGTCCCAAACAGGATTGTACCATTCTGCTGCTGGGACAGCTCCTTATAATGTGTATGACTAGCTTTAGGATATGTTTGCTTGTGTAGGGGCTCCGACACCCCCCGGCTGGCTGGCGCCGACAGCACTTCGCACTTTGGGGTGCTCCTTTGTTCCCTACCTGGGGGTTTCCTGCCTCCTGCCTTTGGTGCTTGTCACCTTCTCTTGTAGTGTATTGGCCCTTTGTTTTCCTCATCCTCCCTGGCACCGTGTGGCTGTGGGAAGGGCTGGGGAGAAGTGTTACACTTGCCCTTTGCACAGAAATTGCTGCCTGACAACCTGTGATCTGCCCCTCTCCCCATTTGTCCTATTTTGCCCAACAGATTACTGGCCCCCGCTTTCTTAGCTATGGGGTGCCCGCTCCACACGCTGTCTACAACAGTGCTGGTGCTTCCGTGAAACTCTGCGGGTGGATGCTATTCTGCTCACCAGGTCTGATCCTGGCGGGTGGGGCAGCACCCACCCGTAGAGTCATACTGTGCCGGTACGGTAGGCTTACCGGCACTGTTGTTACCGAACCAACATAGTTATAATGAGGATTATCAGTCCAAGTAAACATTACTTCTTTCAGGATATTAAAGACCCCTGGGACCATTGAATGTTCATCTTATCTATAAACTTTCATGAAGTGACCCTCAACATTCCATAGGAAGAACACAGGGTGGGAATACCAAACATGTTTTGCTCTTCCTTTAAACTGCATTCGGTCTGTCTTTTGCAATGCGCTTCTAGTTGAACGCTACTTCGCCCCTCGTAGCGCAGGCCTTGATTGTTGCTTGCAAATGCGTGTTTCTCTCATCAGGCACACCCTATTTACTTCAACTTGCATTACATGCCGAATATACATGCAGCTTGGGCAGTGCCAGTGCAAGCTTCCCTATCAGCCTTCGCCCTGGCAACAGAAGGAACGTACAGCTACTATGCATGTGGGGCAAACTATAACATTTCGGGTCATTAGGAGTTTGCCGGTATCCCGCCGGTATTTCCGATTTGACACCAGCAAATGGACCTACCGTTACTGGCACCTGATATCATGGTATCACTGGGATATTACAGGTGCCAGCAACAGCAGTCCTTCCCCATTCCGTGCAGTCCTGGGGGGAATTGCCGGTATTACCGGTAGCGTCTTTTCTTTTGCCAGTGGGGGCCCGATTTACCTATAGCTCTTGACTGGAGGTAAAACACCAGCAAACTTGTAGTTTGGCGGTGCGGGAAAAGTGGTGGTAATGGAATTGCCACCACTTTTACCATCACTTTTCCCGCACCGCCAAACTCCTAATGACCTCCATTGTGTCACATCTATAAGACCCATTAGGCTTTACATGACTAACTGATGCCTCCTTTACACACACTCACACACACACAGAATGTTAATATCTTAGAGATATGTTTCTATGGCATCAGTGAACCTGGGAGTCAAAAATAGCTCCTATTATCTGTTGGCGACGTGTCATTAAGGCCTTTCTAAGCTAAACTCAGCGGCTAAATAGCGCCCAGCAATCTTATTCATGTCCCAGCTACTTATATAATTGTCCCCCACAACGTTGTTCACTGAAACGGAGGCACAAAGTAATGCAGGAATTAAATATCAGTGGCACACAATATCTTTCTACATTATGTTTAATAAAGAATAGTGTGGCCAATAGTTGTTGGGGGAGGACAGAGAGGAGAGGGTGGAGTGGAGGTTCAGGGGGTGTCCCTCTGCAAAGGTTTGATTTCATTCGTTAGTACATGTTTAGAACATCGTGGTCAAGGAGAGGTGGGGGTAGGGGTATTCGGAGTGACGCAGGGGTTGATGGTGCCCTCCCCCGAAGAGTTTGGTTTACCTAATGTCAATGGTTGATTTATGTTTTGCAGCTCGTTGGGGAAGATATTTCACAGGTGAATAGATAGGAGCTGAATTCATGCGGGCCATGTTATACGCATTTCCAACGGTAGATGGCACTCTGCGACCGAACATTGCCCTTTTATTAAATGTCAAATCCCTGCTACTGTTGCCTCGGGTTGGAGTGATGCTGCGAACCTTACCTGGTTTGTATAAACAGGTAAATGCTGATTTCCTCATTGTTTTACGTTTCGCGGTTCGTTTACTCTTTGGTTAGCATGTTGTCATTTCTTTTATCTCAAGGCTTCTAAAAATGAACTGTTATCTGTTGTTCACTTTTTTTAAAACTCAATGTTTTCAGTCGATATTTCGTGGTTGATCATTTTAATCCTGCCATTGCTTTTTACCTGTGTTCGATATTTCTATAACTTTATTTATGCTCAAACATGTATCAAACAAAGTGTTTCCACAGGGCATATATATATCACATACAACCGCTACTGACACCCACACTCAGCCATCAGAAAACGAACCTCAGACATCAGGCACCCCCAGTTCGCATCAGAAACCCCATGAACCCCCATCAAGCACTGCACTTCGCCAATGGACACTCACCCTCGACACAAACACATCTCCATTAGACACCCCATCATGCAGCACAGATCCCCCCCAAGCATCTCTAAAAGATACCCACTCCACGCCAATTCAGACATCCAAATATCAATCCATCTGACAATCACACACTGCATCACACACTCACACCCCACAATTGGGCAATCACCTAACTCCTTTAAACAGCCCCGACACACACACCAGACACCACCGTACTTCATCAGACACCCAAACCAGCTAACCAAATGTTCTGATGCCTTCAGACAATCCTCTACCACAGATACCATGTTGTAGCCTAGTGCCACTGTTTGGTATTCCATCTGCTATGTGAGCTGTGTGTCTGTGTGAGGTGGCTGTGGAGCTTGGAGTGCTCGCGTGAGGCCTGGAATGGGGTGAGTGTGAGGGTTTCAGGATTCCAGGATTGGTAGTTATGGACTTGCAGGGCGAGAGCCAAGGCAGTAGCAGCACATCAGCTGATCTCCTTCTCACCTTTCCTACTGAGACTGTAACTAATAAAGAACACTTACCTGTTTGTTAACCCCTGCTCTGGAGTGCTTTCTGAGCATCCTGCATGTGTTATGAACCACCAGAAATGACTTCACACAGCCCCACCTTTATGACCCATCAGACACCCCACTGCATCAGACACCCAAAACCCCACTATCAAACAACCATAGTCCAGATGCCTGTTTAAAATATGTAGACTTTCAGAACAATCCATACAACCACAAAAGATATCACAGACCTGAATCCCATTCACTAAAATGTCCTGCTACGGTATACAGAATGGCCTTCTGTGATTCAGGTTCAAGATTGGTGGTTAGGATTGCTATTGAGAAGTTCCTATTGTCCTTGCCATTACAACAAGTGCAACAATGACGCGCCGTGTGCTGAGCTTGATGGACAACTTGAACATCGATCTGGAATGTGTTAAGACTGATTACCATTTTGATATTAACGTTATACAGATCGTGCAGATTGATGACTCAAATGTGTGCAATGTTGTTATATCTGCTGCTAGATTTGAAGTGGTTCTAATTCTTAATATTTTTGTCTCTTTTAATAATGTCTAAACTATGAGTTTTATTTCATTGAGCAATTAACTACTTTTTTTAAACTTTATAATAATATGATGTTTCACAACAAATTGAAAGGTTGATGTGTTTCTTCTTTTTCAACCAAAGCATTAAAAAAAAACAAATGTCCAGATGCCTAAGCCCATTATGAGACAAATGGTACCTCACACCGACAAATCCTATTTCTTCAGACGCCCAACCCCACCAGACACTAATGGCCACTCAGATCCTCAGAAAACTCCAGATACTCTCAAATCTCATCCGCCACACAACCCCACCATGACACACACACAGCCTACCAGACCCCCCTCTAGCTGTGTACCAGGCGCTCTAAATCCCTCATCACACACTTTCTTATAGTGATCACTGTTTCAAAGATGGTTTAGTGGACAAGGCCTATAGATTGTGTGATCTGCCTCAGGTGACACAATTTGTGTGATGTGTGGAAGCTGGGACTGGAAAACACATCTCCACTTGCAGAAGTTTGATAGAAAAATACTTTGTCAGAGAAATGTATCCCAGCCAACCGTATTACGCATTGGGTAAAAATGATTGCCATTACTGTGCTGAATACAAGGCAAGGCATGCATCTGACCTATTTTTGCTGCATCTTTGAGACTTGGGCTAGATGGATGCTTTACCAGCTACACGAGCCTGTTTGCAAAGGGTGAACACGTACTAGATGCAATTCCATGTGATGCCAATTTTAGCAATAAGGAAAAGACGGCACAGAGAGGTTAAGTTATTTTCAAAGGATCTCACCATTTGCTCAAGCGGGGGAGCGCGGATTTGAGACTAGGCTTCCTTGCACAACCTTTAGCAAATTAGGAAGTATCCTGCCCCCTTCCCTTTAAAGCTTTCATTTCAGAGCACTCTATACAATGCTTTCTGTATTAGGCTTTTGATAGCTGTACTATGCAATAAAACTAGGATACCAAATCAAAAAGCAACATGTTCGACCTGCCTCACATGGCAGAAGCAATGAATCTTTATCGAATTATTTTAGGAAAAACAAGTAAGTTTGACTGTGGAGGGTGGGTGGGTCCAGAGAAACAGAGAGGAATACACGTTTACGGGGGGAAAGGTCAGAAAATGAGTGTACTACACATGCATCAATGCTGTTTTCTTTACTAGTATTTCAAATGAGCAAAAATGAATTGTTTGTATCTTATTTTGATTTATAGAGCGCTTTTTGTCAAAGCGCTTAAAAATAAGAGAAAAAAACAGAATACAAATAGTAAAATGAAAAAAAAACTAAATTTACAAAGAAAGCAAATGGGCCTTAAGGCCAGAGTGAAAACTAGAGTGAGAAGAAAGGGAGAGGAGAGAGGGGAAGAGTATTAGAGTGAAGACGAGCTACAAGAGAGAAAGAGCGGGAACGGGACTGTGCACAAGGAGGACGAGGGACCGACAGAAGGAATTTGGCACTGTGTGGGAGGAGCTCGAGTGGCAGAAGAGAATGAGCGCAAAGAGGCGAGATAAGGAGGGCGAAGACTGTTGAGACACATAAAGGCGAGACATCGAGAACTGAACTTAAGACGAGAGTGATAGGGCAACCATTGATATGTCGACAGGGCTGGAGAGATGGAATCATGTGGGGAAAGTGAAAAAAGGAACCGGATGGAGCAATTATTAATGGACTTTCAAGGGGTCAGATGAGAAGAATAGGAAGTCCAAAAAGAAGGGAAGAGCAATACAAGAGGCGGGAGAAAAGTAGCTTAGTAGCATGGAAAGTGAGAAAGGAACAAGCTTTGACGATATTGAACAAATGAGTGCCATACGAATGAGAGGGAAATGAGACATAAGTAACAAAGGATAGGTAAGAGTCAATACAGACGGCCTGACTCTAGGCAGAGAGAGATAGAAAGCAAGGCGGGAGAGAAGGCAATTGAGGGAGGAGATAGTGGGGGAGGCTGGGAAAAAAGAACCTCAGTTTTAGAGGGATTAAGAAAGAGATAGTAGTCAGACATCCATCACTGGATAGCCAAGAGACAAGAAGTTAAAGTAGCATGAATGGAAGGGGAAAAAGGCAGAAAAGGACATAAAAAGCTGGGTATCATCGGCATAGAGATGATGGGACAGGCTGAACGATGAAATTAGTGACGCAAGGCGAGAGCTACAGAAAGAAAAAGGGATGGGAAAAGAAGAAGTTTGAAGTGAGAACCTTAAAGAGAGCAGTACGGTAAGGTATTAGAGGAGGTAGATTTTGGGGATAAGAGGAAGGAATAGAGTCAGAAGGGGGAGAAGTGGGATGAGCTCAGGAGAGGGATAGAGCAGTGTCAGTGTGTAAATAGGATGAAATGAAGTCACAGAGGGAGAGTGAGAGGAAGAAGGAGGGGCAGAGACACAGAAAGACGGGATAGTTGCAGAACATAAAAGAGCAACCATCAAAGAGAAATAGGACGGCAGGTCAGTGGCTGAAATAGGGGAATCTAGGTTAGGGTTAGGTGGGGGTGGGGAAAGAACATGAGTGAAGAAGGGCAGGATGATGAGATTGTTTGCCAGACAGAAGAGCGTGTCGAAAGAAGAGTGAGAGGCAGAAAAAATATAAGATTCAGAGTCACACGGCGCGGCAGAAGAGGGTGCCGCAGAGAGAGAAGCTGGGGCATGCACCAAGGTTGAGGTGCTTTGAGGGTAAGGACAAAAGGAGAAGCAGGATATAGCGAGTCGAGAGTAGAGGATTGAGTCAACGAAAGAGAAGAGGCAGTTCTGTCTGATGAAAGAGAGGAGAAGACACTTTGAGGAGGAAGAGAAGAGGGGCAGGGAGAAGTAAAAGAAGAAGGATTAAAAGATCTGAGGTCTCAACAGAAATAGGTCTGAGGAGGAGAAGGATGAGAGGGGACTGGAGAAGAAAAGAGGGCCATGAGAGAAAAAGAAAGAAGATGGTGGTCAGAAGAGTAGACAGGAAAGGCTGAGACACAGGACCTGATGGAGCAGTGGAAAAGAGGAGATCAAGGTGAGAGCCAGAAACATGAGGGGGGTGGGTATGAATGGGGAGAAGAAGATAGGAATCCAGAATAGGAAGTAGGGATAGAGAAGAGTGAATGGAGGAAAGATGGAGATTAAAGCCCCCCAAAATGATTAAAGGGTTTGGGACGGTAGAAGCCAGGAAAGTAGAGCATGACGATCATCACAGAAGGACCCAGGAGAACCAGGAGGACAGTAGACAATGAGAAATGCTACCAAATGGGACCTTAGAAAGGAAATACAGTACTATTCAAATGAGGAAAGGGCAGGGAGAGTAGTAAGACCAAGAGCGACCCTGAATGAAGAGTGAAAAAGAATGCCAACCACACCACCGCGACCAGGGGGGCGCTGAGTATGGAGAAAAGTACAGGAGGGGGTGGAAAGAAGGACAGGAGTAACTGAATTCAAAGGCGAAATCCATGTCTCAGAAATACACTAAAAATGTAAATTAGGAATAAAGAAGTAGTCAAGGACCGAATGGGCCTTTTTACAAAGGGAGCGTGCGTTTCATGTGGCAATTTTACCTAGGGGGGTCGATACAATGAGGACAATGAAGATTAGATAGATTGCATGAGGCTGAATGAACTGGAGGAAGAGGGCAGGAGTAAAAGGTGGCAATTGAGAAAGACATGAAAACAGATGATATGAGAGAAAAGAGAACCAGACTCATTATAGGTTTGCCGGTCTGGAATTAACATGCTGATAATAACGTTTACCGGCAAGTTTAAGGATTGGCAAACTACAAGTTTGCCTGTGGTCTTGCATGATTTACCTCCAGACAGTAGCTGGAGCTAAGCAAGGCACCTCACTGGCAAAAAACAGCCAGTATTACTGGCACCGATATCACTGGTGTCGGTGAGACAGGCAATCCCACCATGGAGTCCTCCATGGAATAGGGATTAACCTACCGTTGCTGGCACCTGTAATCCACCGGTAATCTCAGCAGACCAGGTGCCGTTCACAGCATTACTGTTTGGTGGTATTCCACCGGATTTACCGGCAGGATACCACCAATCATATAATGAGGTTCAATATAAGGAGAGTGGATATGGAATCCAAGCAACAAAAATAGAACACTTCACAGAAGTCTCTGAGAAGTTCTCAAGCTTGATGAAGCAAACCACATATACACGTATCACTAATGGTGATGCACCAAACATTTCTAGAAGAAAATGTAAGCCACTTACCAGACAGCTTTACATCCACGTTGCATGTCAGTTTGGTCTATGTTCTTGCAATGGTGAGGCGGTCTAGATTTGGGAGATAAAGAGGAGTGAGGAGTGGGGGGAATTGGCAGTTTCATAAAATTAGGTGTACATACTGGAGCCAATCAATGCAAATATGGCAGATCTTGGGGATTTGTGCAGGGATCAGGCCACCAAAACCTTGAATACAGGTATTGGAAAGGGCTGTGATATCCCTCCATCACGCAACGAGAAAGCAGTCAGACATGTACAGGGTAGTCTCCTGTGAGTCGTTGCCATACAAAGCCACAACGCCGAATTCAGATCTAGAGGCAAAAGCTGGGAATGGCTGGCGGAAAGGTTATAGGGCAGGTGGGGATAGGGAGGGACAGATGGAGAAGCGCTGGGGGAGGTGGGGACAGAGAGGGATGATGGAGAGGTGTTGGGGCACATGGGGCCAGCAAGGGGGGACCCGAGTTGTTGGGTGCAAGGAGGGACTGATGCACTGGTCTGCAGCAAGTGGCGGTGGCTAGGGACGGATGGAAAGGTTATGAAGCAGGTAGGGCTTGTAGGGATGATGGAGAGGTGTTGGGGCAGGTGGGGTAGCGGGGGACTTATGCAATGGTTCTGTAAAAGGTGTATCGGAGAGGGGCTCATGGAGAAGTATTGGGGCAGGAGGGGCTAACAAGGAGCTCATGGAGAGGTTCTGGAGTGGGTGGCTGAAGGGGCGTGCTCATGCACAGGTACTGAACTAGCTGTGGGAAGCAGGGGATTTATGGAGAGGTTCGGGAGCACGTAGGGAGTAGAACGGCTAATGGAGAAGTGTTCGGGCAGATGCAGCCAGCAAGGGACGTATACAGAGGTTCTAGAGCTGGTGGCTGCAAGGAGGGGTTGATGGACAGGTGCTGGGGCAGGGCGGGGCATTTTGGGGCTGCAGTGAACGTTTGGAGAGGTTCTGGAGCAGGTGGAGCAGTGGGGCTGATGGAGATGTTATGGAGTGCATGGGTGCAGGGAGGGGCTAATGGGCGGATGGATAAAGTAGATGAGGCAGCAATGGTGTCATGGAGACGTGCTGGAGGAGGTGACAGCAACAAGGGACTAATGGGAGGTGTTGGGTTAGGGCATCAATGGTACAGGTTTGAAAAGGACACTTGGAGGGTTAGAAGGTGAGGGACAATTCGTTTAGAAAGAGTGAAAGCTGGGGCACAATTGAGGAAAAAGGAGGCCTTCTTTAGAGAGCTGAAGCGAAACTATGAAGCATCCAGCCTGTACAGGGCCACAATTCCGGAGAAATGAGCAAAGCAAATTGAGTGATGATTAGCTGGCATGCTTTACCAGCCCCTGGGAAGAATCACAGAATAGGAAAATAACAGCATATAATTACAGCCTTTCCCTTCTACCTAACGTTGCTGCCTTCCCTGGGTGCTGCACATGCTAGACTCGGGGCCCGATTCTAAAGTGCTTGCAAAAATAGGAAATTGCTCTTCCATGAAGGAGGAACACTTTCCTTAAATGCACCATATTCTAACAAAGAAAGAATGTGGTGCATGGATATGAAAGACTCGACTTTTAAACGTGCCAGATTTACAGCCTGACAATAGCCGTGGAAACCACCAAGAATTCAGGGAAAGGCCTGTGAGGGGGTTCTCCTGGTAGAGCACTGATTTTGCATGTCAAACAACAGGAGTTAATATAGGTTCATGTCCACTGCACATGTTTATCTTTCTAAAAATCGCTTTTCTCAGACTGCAGCAATCCTTTTCTAAATTGCTGAAAGCTTAAGGACACTTTAGCAAATTAGAAAAATGTCTGTCTTTAAAGAAATGCTCATAGTACCACTGGAGCAAATGTTTTAACCCACATCCAGACATTTTAGCAGCTTTTGCTGCAGGAAAGCATGACATCGCCCCTTTAATCCTTCCACCCACCTCAGAATGGTGGTGCTGGAAAATGGAGGGGAGAATGTCTGCTTTCCACACAACTTTTATCACAAACTCAGAATTGGGCCAGTGCCGAATTCAGACTTGCATGCTAAAATGGAAAAGTGCTGTGCCTCCGCTGAAAGACAATTTTCCATGAAGCAACGGATTCCGATGAAATTCGAGAGTGGCAGCTCTTCAAAGCCGTGATTTATGACATAGCAACTTCCTTGCCAATCGCCTCACATGTAAGGGGCTGGCAAGGACTGTATTTTAAAGCCAGAGCACCCTTTCTGCAGCAGCCTAAAAAGGCATTAATTAATGGCACCAGGGACGGCCTTAGGCCAGTGCGAGCCGGGCCACGGCCAGATGCGCCCTACTCACCGTCTCAAGGTAGCATGCCCCGGCACCGAGAGTACTCGGTATTGCATCACACTGGATTTTGTTTGGGTTTTTTAGCGTTTTTTTTTTTGGGGCACCAAGCGCCACTCCCGTCATCAAGAGGCGCTGGGCGCCCTTACCGTCACCAAGGTGCACCTGGGATCTCGAGGTGCACCTTGGTGACGTGTCCGGTTGTCGCCTCTCAGGTGGCCGATGGACAATGGACTATTTAAAAAGCCCCCTCACCTTTGGCGAGGGGGGGGTTTAATTAGTCCAATGCGGCTTTGTTCAATCCCAGGGCTTGGCATGCTGCCTTTGAGCCTCTGCCACAGTTACTCCAGTGAATCCTGTTTGTGCCTGGCCTACATGCAATCCTTCCTTCGGACTTGCCACTGCTGAACAGCTGCAAGTCTCCCACGTTACAGTAAGTGCTGCCGTATGTTCGGATTGCTTTTACTGTATTCCTGTATGCATGTGGATGATGTGCGTGGATGGTGAGTGCGCATGTTGTGTAGGGGCCTTTACTTTTAAAGTATGTATGTGGATGTATGTATGTGGATGATGTGCGCACGTTGTGTAGGGGGTTTTACTTTAAGGGGCCGATTCATGGAACAAACGTGCGCCGAAAATCCCAGCGCAAGCTGGCGCAAGGTGGCACAAGCGTGAGAAAGCAAGCGCACGCGTGCGATTCAAGGAAGGCGCTTCGCGTGTTTTCCACTGGTTGTGCGCCAAATCCGTGCATGGCGCACGCGGGCGCACACGTCATAAAACAGCATGCGTTACACGCACAGCAAAAGCGCACATAGCGCGGCGCACACAACAAAAGTGGGCGTAATAGTGGGCGTAACACGCGGAATGGGGAACAATGCGTGAAAAAGAAGGCGTAACTGGGGAAGTACTGCAGGGAACTACACGGAACGTCCACACGCACGCAAACAACCTGTATTCATGAATTCGAAAACGGGAAACCCGTGCACGGCAAAAGACGCGCATCCGTGTCAACGCGTCTGACACACGAAGGCAGACGGAAGCGTCGCCCACGCACAGTATGAAAGTGTGCACAAACAACAAACGAGTATATACAGCTACGATGAACGCCCCATTTGTCGTAGCACTGATCGTGGGACACCGCAGGAGGAGGAGGAGAATAGACAGGGCCCGCATTTTTTCACCCAGGACAAGCCTTTTTGGGATGCCTGATGACCAGGTCTACGGCAGGTATAGGTTTCCACCTCTTATCATCCTAGACCTGGTCAGGAAGTGGGAAGATGTCCTTACATCCCCCACTCTCTGTCCCAAGCATTGAGCCCCTTGGAGAAGGTGCTCAATGTCCTGCATTTTTTGGCCACTGGGTCATTTCAGCGGACTACTGCCATAGTGGGGGCGGGGCCTCACAGGCCACGCAGTCACGCTGCCTACACCAGGTCTTGGCAATCATGACAGCACGCCCCTCAGTCCGCAGGCACATATACATGCCCAGAACACCCGCAGAAAGGCAGGCCGTTGTCCAGGACCTTTACAGGGTGGCACACTTCCCCAAAGTGCTCGGTGCCATAGATTGCACCCATGTGGCCCTACGTCCACCTAGGCCCAATGAGCACATCTACCGAAACCGCAAGCACTGGCATCCCATCAACGTGCAGGTGGTATGCGATGCAAAGGGAATCATCACCTCTGTCTATGCAAACTACCCTGGCTCCACCCAGGACAGTTTCATATACAGAGTGTCCCCCCTGAGCCGGGCCCTGGAAGCTGGGCAGCATGGTGACACATGGCTCCTAGGTGAGTACAAATGCCCGTGCACATGCATGCATGTCACACACACAAATACACAAACCCCAATAATCACAACCATCGTCACCTCTCCAGGGGATAGTGCCTACCCTCTGAGCAACCACATGATGATGCCAATCCGGAACCCCACCACACCACCCCAGGTAAGATTCAACGCGGCCCATATTGCAACCAGGGCCATAGTGGAGCACACATTCGGAGTGCTCAAGTCACACTTCCGCTCCCTTGACCGCTCTGGCGGGCAGCACTCTATGCACCCCCAGTAGTGTGCAGGATCATTGTGGCAGCATGTGTCCAGCACAATGTTGCAACACGGCAGGGCGTACCAGTGGAAATGGTGGCACCCCTATGTCCCCAACCACAGGCACAGGCGCTGCCCATGGGAGGGGTTAGGGCACGTGGCGAGGAAACCCGGACCCAGCTTGTGGCCACATTTTTCACCTAAACTCCCACTCCAGCAGAGTGCACACAGGCCTGGCACATACCAGGTGACAATCGATGATGACAAAGAGACAGTCAACTGTCACAACCTTACCACCCTGAGAATGTTGCCATGGAAGTGCCACATTGTGTGCATCCCTAGATACTTAAACATAAGCAATCCTGGGTGACCAAAAGGCACACATGCAAGGTGGGAATCACACAGACCTGCAAAACAGGCCATGACTATCACTGGTATGTCACCCAAACCCTCCCAAACCACAACATGACATGGCAAGCAATAGCTATACACCAACACAGTACCAATAAGGTACACATTGACATGTGAAAAATGTAAAGTGGCATCAGACAATGATGCCTGACATGGAATCAGATGAAATGACTGACCAACAACCTCCCACCCAAAAGAAGTCATACCCAAATGCATTCCAACAGTTGTAGTTGTAACATAACAATGAATGCCTGTCTACATGCACATTGTGCATTGCAAAATCAACACTGCAGCTTCTGTGTGCCGTGTCCACCTCCTGCAACAAACTGTTCAGTGCACAGCATAGTGAACAGCCATTGTGTGTGACGCACACCCTGTACAGCATCCACAATTGGTCATAGATCATGTGTTGCAGGGACACAGTGGGCACCAGAAGGCAAACAGAGTGTACATGTGGACATGGAAGGGTGGCTGTACATGTAGTGGATCATAGTGCGAGTGTGTGGGTCAGTAGGGACATGCACTCAATATATGCATGTGCAATCAAGTGACCATCAGTTTCCTCTACACATCACATGTGAACATTCACCATGTGTACACCCCAGCATGTCAAGCCACAACTATTCCCTCACACCTGAAAGGTAAACACAACACATGAACAGGCATTGATCAGCAGAATACATCATGTACATAGGATACCGCAATTCCAATGTCAGGGTGCGCATCACACTGCAGGGCAAGGCAACTGTCAACAACAAAACACCCCCCTTCCCTCACAAATCACCATGACCCACTGAACAACTGCACCTGGGTTATGTAGCCTTCATCCTTGAAGTTCACCTGGCCACAGGATCACCCTTCCCCTTTGTCACCATCTCCCACCTTGTGTGCAAAAAGTGTCCAGCACCCTCAGAGGCAGGCCAACACAGAAGCCAAGCAAAAAGCCTGCAGGCAGCAAAACAAACCAGAAGAGCATCCAGTAGATGACTTGATGTAGCAGTACGTCACAAAGCCCAAGTACTACCACAATGACGTAACAACCAAGGTAGCACAGTAAAACAATGTCACAACAGGATGTGTACCATGTGTGGTACATAACACAGAATGATGCACCACGAACTGATGTGTACTGTTACAGCTCCCGTGTACAGGTGCAGGAGTGGCACGAACCAACCACCCCCACTGTGGTCTGGGTGCCTGCAAGGTCAAACTCACACAGGCCTCTGAGACCCTGGTGGGGAAGGAGGGTCGGGAATATGCAGTCGGGATAAGCATTGCTATACTAGATAACCGGAATGAGGGGCAGGAGAGGGGAGTAGGATTGACACGGGAAAGTAGGAAATGCACCAAACTGTACTACTCACATTAACACATACACAAGTACACCAAACTTGATCATCATGCACATAGGAACAAATTACTCAAATGGAGGACAAAGAGAAACTTATCTCTGGGGTGAGTGCTGGCCTCCTGCCTGCGCACTCTCAGGTCCGGTAACAGGAGCAGTTCAATGCTGCAAAGAGAGCCACAGTTACTAATCTGTGCGTGCCCATAACACACAAACACACCACCATATATGCCCCAAAGTAACAAACTACTGTACAAACAAACAATCTGGTGTGGATGCTTCGTACCCATACGTAACATTACCCTTGTGATGGTTCATACACAGTCAATGCAGTAAGTCAGGCGCCGGTGGGTTCGGGGCAAATGGAAGACCAATGTGTCATGATTCACACAACATGCAATGTTCCCTGGGTAAGCAGCCAGACGCATATAGCAAGGTATGACTTCAGAACAAGTCGTGTTCCACCATGACCGAAATAAAGTAGGTAGTGCATGTGTCAAATTCTACATGGAAATGAAATGCACGGCACACAAGTCTGTCCCTTGCTGTCTGTCCCTGTGAGCTGCTTCTTTACATGTCTCGGAATGCTACATGGCTAATACAAGGGCCTCAATGGACCATGGTGGACCGGAGGGTATGTGCCACTGCCCCTGCAGGTGCCCCAGACAACTTTCCCATAAACTAGCCATTAATCCACCAACGCATCTCAGCTATATTGTGCGCTTCAACACCAATATTTGTCCAAGCTCACCGTCAGTGCTGCTACTAAGCATGCATGTGCAACTGGCCTGGTGGAAGGTTTGCTGCGTTGTGGCCCCCCTGTGCTGCTCACCTTGCCTGGAGTCCCTTGAAACACATCTGCTGTTTTCAGATGTATGAGCGCAATCCCTGTGCCTCTGCTTGTGCACACATGCACATGTCAGCACCACCAAATGTGTCCAGCTTCCAGACATCCAATGGTCTGGAGGCTCTTCCCCCTGCAGAAAGGGCATGAAACACATGATTAATGCTTTAAATTCATCTGTGTGTGTCTCTTCAGGCATTTCATGACTGGACCATGTCAGAGACGTACATCAGAAACCACACCATCAGTCCGTCTTTCACAGGCAAAGTGTGGAACACACTATCTACGGCATGAATTGCAACAAGCACATATACAGTAAAGATAAGAAACATACTACAAAATGCATAGCAATAAATGTACACATGAATCATGAAACACCCATCTAGCAAAAGAAGAACAGTGGTCAATAACACCCCTATCATCCCCACTAGGGGTGCTAACACACAGCAGCAGTTGGACAGTTGGACAGCAGCAGACATGCCACAGATATGACAGTCCAAAGCCCTTGTGTAATAGGCTGTTACACCGAACCATCCTTGAGAGCCCATGGATAAGGGAAGCAGGAGTGGCATATGTGAGTCAAGGACCCCAAGCTGCAAACACATACACAAGACAAGCTTGAAGGGCCCAGCTGGAACAGACTGTGGATGCTTTCAAAAGCCACAAAGCACCACACCGTCACATGAAAGCACAATAGACAAGCAATTTTAAACTATATTAACTAATTACACTAACTATGAAAAACCTACATTACCTAATTAAACTAACTATCAAATAGAAACTTAACTAACTAAACTAAAAGAAAAATCAAAAATGCCCACATACAACCCGGGGGGGGGGGCGCCGAGGAGGGGGAGGTACAGGGTGCTGCTCAACATCCACATGCGATGAAGTTGAGAAAAATAAAAACCTCCTTGGGCTCAACGCCTGCACAGCCCGACCTATGTGGGAGATAGATTGTCTTCCAAGTCTGGCTCTTCCTGGAAAGGAGGACGTGGCATAGGAGCCTGACCACGCCTAGCCTCAGCTTGCCCCTCGTCGGCAGAAAGTCTGCCGGATGGGTGAGCCTGGTTCTGTGTGGCGATCACACGTAGGTCTGCATGCACGACCTCATGTGATACGTGTGCTTCCTCTTGCAAGGTAACACGTGTAACATGGAGTTCCTCCTGCAAGGCCTGGCTGGACAACTGTTGCACCTCCCGGCAAGCATGTAGCTCAGCCGAGATGGTACGCTCAAGCTGCGCAAACCTCTCTTCTGCCCGCTCCCTCTGGGACATCATAAGGACACCTAGAGTGGATCTGAGGGAAGCATACTCCTCCCTCAGGGCCTCCATGTGTGCCTCTGCGTGAGCAGCAATTGCTTGATGCAAAGACACCATCTCAGCCTGGCATGCCCTGTCTGAGGCCGCCATGCCCAGCCTGAGCGAACGGGCCGTGGACCGTGCCGCCTACTGCTGGAGAAGCACCGGACGAGCACGGATTGGGCTACACGCTCCATGCTCACAGAGATGTTCTCCATTGCTGCCCCCTGGCGTTCAGAATTGGCAGTCATGTCTTGCTCCCACTCAGTATACAGCGGTTGCACGCGGCGACCGTGTTGCTGGGCTTGACCCCTGCGGGACCCAAGGACTGCGTGTCCTTGTTGTGTTGGCACCGCCCGCGGCTGCATGACTACATGCCCCCGTCGACGTGATGGCCCAGGCACATCAGTGACTGGTGTGGAGGGTGACCCTGTGTCCTGATCCACCACAGGCAGAGGTTCCAAGACTGTCTGAGCCCTCAGTGCAGGTGTTGCGGACAGAGGAATGCCCACATCAGAATCACTCACCCCTGACATATGGACCTGATGCTCATCCAACTCAACATGGACGTCAGACTTGTCATCAGGGCTGGACTCATTGCCAGCTAGAGACAAGATGGACTGTAGCACATGTGGGTTTTTGTGGCCTACCACTCCATGACCCCCACTTGTGCCGGGTTGCTGTAGTGATGACAACACTGTGCCTGGCATGACAACACCATTCTCTGGCTCCATTGCGTCATCATCTGAAAAGTAGAGAAAAAAAAGGTCACTACACATGTTAGAAGCACACAACACACACACACAGACATCACACAGACACCAAACACATCAAGTAGACATGTCACACACAAAAGAGAACCTGCCATGCATGCTGGGTCAACTTGACACTGCTTCTGTGATTAGGCATGTAGAATGGTGTCATTTTGCACAGAAGTGGGTTGATGCAGTGCAGCAAATGTGTATGTTACTCACTGTATACATATACAAGTACTTCATGATGTGTATCTGAAAATGTGAAGGCAGTGCAAGGTCAACTTCAGCCATCACGTGCAATGTGCATTCAATGGCTAGCATGGCTACAAGCAAACCACCCCTCCCCCCAAGTGCAAATGCAGGGATGCCTAGCATCTTATCAAAAGGCTGACCATAGACCTGTGTATTGACAGACAGTGTTGACTAGCATCAACTGCATCATTTGAGTCAAGTGACAACACAGCAAATGATGATGGGGCAGTAAGCAGGACACATGATGAAACCTGCGGAGTACACCCACGTGTGGAGAAGACACTACACCAGTTGGACAGAGTCATTGGCCATTAAACAGGCTGAGGCCTGTGACCCACACAGACTGTCACACCCTAAACATGTGTGCGACGCAGGACTGAGCCACAGTGGACATGGGAAGGCTGATGAAATGCCATGCAATGTAGGTCCCCCTGGACTCGTACTCCAATGATCATCCAGTCAAGGACACATAGGGGCATGAGTGGAATACACATGGAGCATGAATGGGCACTCATGTCCCTGCCGGACATCTGACCCATGCACAGTACAAGTGAGACACCCTTCATCAAGTACAAAGGATGTACCACACAGCATATGTCTGGCAGATTGGCTGCTGGAAGTCAGCATGTACACAGGACGCATGAACAGGGAAGTACCCAATGGCAATATTGAAGCAGACCAGTGCAAAGGTGGAATTGGGGTGCAGAGCGGGGGGTGGAGGGGCAAGGGAGCATGCCTACATAGAGTACCCGCATGCAGGCCGAGGACACATGCACGTCACTCATGCTATGACATAGTCCCAGGGCTGAGAGGAAGGTCACCCCACACTACATGCAGATGGGCCAGTGAGCTGGAACATGGACTGGAGGGGCATCCTGGTGACCAGCATGTGAGTAGGATGCAATAGTGGTGATGCGGACAGTCCCCGTCCGCTCCACATGTCCACCATCCAGCAGAGCAGACATGCATCAGGGAAGCATTGCATTATTTGCACATCAGAACCATGTACACGTGACATGTAGTGGCAGTCATGCACAACACATTACACAAGTAAAACACACATGTCCTCAACAAACACACAGCAACACTCACTGGACTGGGCATCAAAGTCCGGCATCTCTCCCCCTCCTTCGACCGATTCAGATGGTATGAACTCTGCAACGAGTGACTCATGCGGAGTGAGGTCTTCCTCCTCAGGTGCAGGCCCACTGCCAGTCACCAGAGTCAAGTTGTAATTTGAGGCACGCTTAGCCTTAGCCCTGTGTTTGAGGTCATTCCAACGCTTTTTGCACTCTTGTGCCATGCGCACCTCATGGCCGAATGCACTCAAATGTTCTGCAACTTGCTTCCAGTGGGTATCACGGTGGGCAGCCGTAGTCTGACAATTAGGAGCCACTAGCATGTCACGGCTGTGGTCCCGCATGTAGTCCACGAGGAAGTCCAGTTCCTGGTTGCAGAAAGGCTTCTTCCTCGACATGCAGGAGGTCGTGGCTGTGTGTCGGGTCCCAGCCAGTGCTGCAGGTGCAACCTTCCTCCTCTTGGATTGTGGCGCAGACCCTGGCTGGCAAATGCTGCCCTGATCACTATGGCCAGTGGCACCGGTGGATTGAGCCAAGGGAGTGGCAGGTGGAGGGACGACCAAAGGCCTGACTTGCGTCAGTGGCAGCTGGGTGCCCTCTAATGGACCCTGCGCAGCAACATCTGCTGTGGCAGGGTCATTGACCGCGACTGTCCTGGTTGGCAGGCTCACAACCAGGGTGTTGTTGGCTGCATCTGCCCCTGCACTTGCCAACACCCGGCTGTTCGGGGCAGCAGATGACATTACTTCCCCAGGGACACGTGTCTTGGTCAGGGCAGCCCTGCGTGCACCTACGGTTTCCCTCCTGGCCTGTTGGAAATCTTCCAAGGGCTCTTCAAGTGCCAACGCAGCCTGCGCTGGCAGACCCTCAGCCTGGGTGGTGGTGTCCACAGCTGCACCTGCAGCTACCACTACCCTTAGGCCCGTGGCAGTCATTGAAACGGACTGCCGGGTCACACGGGTGCCAGTGCCAGATGCAGAAGTTGCATCTCCCGGAACCACAGGGGGTGGTGGCATGACTGCACTGACACATGGCACAACATCGTGCTCAAGTGGCGCACCCCTGCCTCTTCCCCCTCTGCGGCCACCCTGGACACCCTGGAGTCCCCCTACTCCCTGGTTACCCCAGCCACGTCCCTGAACACGCCTGCCAAGAGGAGGACGCCCAGCTGAGGCGCCCCTCACCTTTCATGGCCTCCCAACCATGGTACAGATGGAGTAGTGCCAGCACAGATGGAGGAGTGCCAATGGGAGGTGTACATCACAATTGTCCTGGGCAATTGGGGTGAAGGGGGTGGGATGCAAGATGTTAAGAGCCCCCCTACACCTGCAAGACTGTATGTGACCCCGGTGATGTAGTGACGGGTCACGCAACGCTCAGGCACCCCAAAACTGCAGTAAAACCGTGCACGCAACCCTGCAGCCTACGTGCGTGGAATCAACCTCCCGCAGTACGCGGTGGCACCCAGTAACACGAAAAATGCGTACGTGTGGGACACGCACTATGACCTCGAAAATGGATGCGATACACGGGGCACCCGCAGTGGGAAAAATAGACCGTCAGACTAGCGTGATGATGAAAAACACGCGTAGCCAATACCCCGCCAAAAGAAGAGATACGTCCTTGATCCACTGTGAAATTGTGATGGCGCGCGAAACAACACGAAGTAGCAACACACGTCGGTCTCCACGAAAGGCACGTACAGCAAACTGCTGGCCCCGCTCACCTTTAACCCGTGCTGAGGGAAACACCCGTGCGCGTCGCCTCACTTACAAGCATAGGCCCTTTCCTTGGATTACACGCATTCACACGCTGACGTGCAATTTTTTCACGTGCCAAATCACTCCGTATCAAGCTCGCCACGCAACAACACACGGAAGACCACGCTCCTGCCCAGAAGGCCGAATTACTGCCCACCAGAGCCTCGAGCACGCTCCCACCTGCCATCTGCTGCTGCCTGCCTGCCTGCTGCCCACGTGCCCTGCTATTTGCTGCCTGCACGTCAGCCAGGGGTGCAGTTGCTGTGACCACCCCTGCTGGAACTGAAGACTCCCGACTGGGATACCATCGCTCCACAGCCCAGCCCCAGGACCCAGTTGCCCACCCACACCTGCCTCTGGGGTTGCCATGTCGGGCACAACACCATCTGGCACCACTGGCAACCCCCAGCCAGAGAGGCAGAGGGCCACCAGCTTCAGTGCTAGGGAAGTTGGTGTCCTGGTGGAGCAAGTCCTGGGTCATTATGATGCCCTCTTTGGAAGTTCGCGCGCCGACAATGAAGGACGGACCTGGATCTGGATGGACATTGTGACTGCCATCAACGAGGAGGGAGTGGCAGTCCGCGACATCAAACATGTCCGGAATCGCTGGGAGGACTTCAGGTCCAGGACCCTCGACAAGGCACAGCGCCTCTTGAAGGCAGCAGATGCGGCGGGGCGCCGGGGCCACCTGTCTGACCACCAAATGAGGGTCCTGGAACGCATACGCCCAGCGCTCCGCGTCCAGGTCCTTGAGAGGCAGACCCGTCTGGAGTCGAGCGGTAAGTGTACATGCATACTGATTGGACGCTGTGCGTGTTGTGGTATGCCAGTAGTGTGCAGGTTGCACATGTGTTTTTGTAGGGCGATGTATGGATGTGTATGTACAGGGGCGTGAGGCTGCCACATGTGAGTTATGTCATGTGTGAGACACATCGATGGTGTATGTGTTGGTAAGCATGCTGGCCAAATGCAGGTGTGGGAGCACACATGTTTCAATTTCTGTGTATGTACATCGGCATGGTTGTGGTGTCACATATGGATGGTGGTTCCTGCTGCATGTATCTGCACTGTGTACATGTGCATGTGTGTGTATTTGACAAGTGTGCAACTGTGATGCAACATGGATGCATGTGACACTGATATGTAGGAGGCTGATTGCCAGATGTGACATGAATGGTGACATTATCACTGCAGTAGTGGAGATGTACAGATGCATGTCAGTCTGGTGGCATGTGTGCATGTGTTGTGCACTCCCTGTGTTTCATGTGACGTCAGACTCACCTTCGGCTGCTCGTGCTGTTGTTTGTGTATGGACGGTGCTGCCTGGTGCAATATTCCTGTTGATTTGCTCATGTGTGTGAGTTGAAATGACATGTGTGTTGGGGAGTGTGATGCCATGTCTGTAGTTTTACACTGCCACTCATGTGCAACTGTCATGTGTGTATCAGTCCATTGTACAGTGCCCTGATGCCTGTGTTCTATCTCTCCCTGTCTGCAGCGTCAACTGATGAAGAGGGCGGAGAGGGTGCTGTGGAGCAAAGCGGCAGGGATCGCACCACCAGCCGGAGACGCAATGCCCGGCTCCCCTCCCAGGTTGTCATCTCGTCGGGGAGTGAGGAGTCTGGTGCCGTGTCCCAGGCCACAGCTGCCGAGGGTATGTCCAAGAGGCGGAGGTCGGAGGTGGACTCCTCGGCAGCAGAAGGGGCAGCTGAGACCCCACAGGGTCCGATGGAGGAAGATGGCATGGAGTCATCCAGGTTGCTGGGGGGTTTGGTGGAGGAGGAGGCCGTGGAAGGGACACACACGGGGTCTGGAGGTGGGGATTCCACTGGCGCTAGTGATGCAGTGCAGGGGCAGGGACAGAAGGCAGCACAGGCTGCCGCGGAGGTGCCTGTGTGTAATCCTGTCCCCGATCCTGTGACTGCATCATCCTGCACCAGCAGGGATGCCTACGTCCAGACACGTTTTCAGGGAGGCGATGAGCGCACAACAACTGGCCTTCCTCTCCCTGCGGACATGGAAATCCGGGACCGGGTTGAGCCTGTCCTGTCTGGGATGGTGTTGCGTCAACGGGGCATGCAAGGTGACCTGCAGTGTTTTCGTGAAGACACTGCACGTCATCTCGGATGCCTCATTGACCGCGTTGACCTACTGGGACGGGTCACCAGGGCTGGATTCCTCCGTATGCTGGACCTTGTTCCGTCTCCCTCCTCACCTGAACCCCGTATGCGCCAGTCGTCCTCCATGCCATCTTCCCACCCATGTATCACCTGGTTACCCTGTGGAGCTGCCTCTGACCCTGCGGCCAGGCTGGTGCAGGACACATCCCTGCCACAGTTGGGAGTCGGACGTCCTCAGGGGTGGCCACCTCAACAACTGCACCCCAGCTGGAGGAGGACCTGCAGGCAGCAAGAGCCAGGGCACAGGCACAGCAGCAGCAGCAACAAGGTGGGAGCCATGATGGCTCGGGGCCTTCAACATCTGAGGGGCAAGCATCGGCCAGAGGGCAGGAGGACCCAGGATTATAAGTGTCTTCCATGTGGCAGCGGTTGGGCCAGGCCATAGATGCGGAGCGGCTGCGGGCAGAAGAGGCACGGCTCACAATGGTCAGGGCAGTTTGCAGGGAGTTGGAGGTCAATATGGCATCGTCCCTGCGAACCCTCGGGCCATGGAAGAGGACCGCCTCCAGGACATCGAGCAGGAGTTCGATGATGCCCTGGCCCGGGAAATCGGGAAGTGGGCTGTCGGACTAGACCGCCGCCATTCTATATAGTTTGTAGTTTTAGGTTTCCTTTATCTTTTTCATTCATTTGGGGCACTTGGACTATGCCCCACCTTTTTGTATATAGTTCTTTATTAGGTCGTTTTTTTGCTAGGTTTCATTTCATTCGTTGGGCTCATGGACTCTGGATTACTTCTTTGTACATAGTTAAACAGTGGATTTATCTATTATTACTTTTTTTCTCACCATGGAGCAATGGATTTTACTCTTTCCGTTTCCTTTGGATTTGATTTGGTGGCCGGACACTTTGGACACATTTTCATTTCGATTTATTTGGATTCAGACTTCATGTTTTTCTTTTTGTGTTTTGGACATGCTTCATTTCATCTTTTTTTTCAAACATTTTTTTTCATGTTTTCATTTGATTACATTCTTTTTGTGTTCAATACATTTTGGTTTATTACTTTGATGTGTGGTATTCTCTCATTGGTTTCATGCATGTCACGGTGTAGGTTTTCAAAATCACCAGCACCCATTGTGTGTGTGACAGACATGTGTTGATGTACATTCTTGCCATTTGGGTTGTATCATGTAATGGGCATTTCAATGTGGGGTGGATGGGATACTTGGTTGGGTCTTTGCACAGGGGTGGCGTGCGGTGGCGTGCGGTGGCGTGCGGTGGGATTTGGGAGGCCATGAAGCCCATGATTGTGGGTCATGATGACGTGTTGGGGGGACAGACGTGCTGGCAGGTGCCCCTCACTGCTGTGTGGGTGGGGGTGCTGGGGGACATGAGCCGGGCCTGAGCCTCACTGCTGGGTGGGTGGCGGTGCTGGGGGACATGAGCCGGGCCTGAGCCTCACTGCTTGGTGGGTGGGGGTGCTGGGGGACATGAGTCGGGCCTGTTGGCAGGTGCCCCTCACTGCAGGTGGGTGGGGGTGCTGGGGGACATGAGTCGGGGCCTGAGCCTCACTGCTGGGTGGGTGGGGGTGCTGGGGGACATGAGTCGGGGCCTGCTGGAAGGTGCCCCTCACTACTGGGTGGGTGGGGGTGCTGGGGGACATGAGTCGGGGCCTGCTGGCAGGTGCCCCTCACTGTTGGGTGGGTGGGGGTGCTGGGGGACATGAGTCGGGGCCTGCTGGCAGGTGCCCCTCACTGCTGGGTGGGTGGGGGTGCTGGGGGACATGAGTCAGGGCCTGAGCCACACTGCTGGGTGGGTGGGGGTAATGGGGGACATGAGTCGGGCCTGATGGCATGTGCCCCTCACTGCTGGGTGGGTGGGGGTGCTCGGGGACATGAGTCGGGGCATGCTGGCAGGTGCCCCTCACTGCTGGGTGGGTGGGGGTGCTGGGGGACATGAGTCGGGGTCTGCTGGCAGGTGCCCCTCACTGCTGGGTGGGTGGGGGTGATAGGGGACATGAGTCAGGGCCTGAGCCTCACTGCTGGGTGGGTGGGGGTGCTGGGGGACATGAGTCGGGGCATGCTAGCAGGTGCCCCTCACTGCTGGGTGGGTGGGGGTGCTGGGCGACATGAGTTGGTGATCACTAATGCAAGTTGACATGTGGGCTGGCTGGGGGGCATGCCCATGGTGGATGGGCTGCGTGCGGGACATGACCGGTATGCAGGGTAGTCCCCTGTGGTGTGGGCTGCCTGTAGGGGCTGTGGAGGGGGTAGGGGGCACACCTGGGAGGACCCACACTGCCAATTCACATGTGGGACTCCCCGCGCACCCCACTGGATACACGTACCCCGCTCTGACAGCGAAATCGCGTGTGAAACTCCCCGCAAACCCCAGTAATACACGTACCCCGCACGCACCGGCCCAATCGCGTGTTAAAGTCCCCGCGCACCCCACTGGATACACGTACCCCGCTCTGACAGCGAAATCGCGTGTGAAACTCCCTGCTAACCCCAGTAATACACGTACCCCGCTCGCACAGGACCAATCGCGTGTGACACTCCCCGCGCACCCCACTGGATACATGTACCCCGCTCTGACAGCGAAATCGCATGTGAAACTGCCCGCGAACCCCAGTAATACACATACCCCGCTCCCACAGGCCCAATCGCGTGTGAAACTCCCCGCGAACCCCAGTAATACACGTACCTCGCTCGCACAGGCCCAATCGCATGTGAAACTGCCCGTGAACCCCAGTAATACACGTACACAGCTCGCACAGGTCCAATTGTGTGTAAAACTCCCCGCGAACCACAGTAATACACATACCCCGCTCACACAGGCCCAATCGCGTGTGAAACTGTCCGCGAACCCCAGTAATACACGTACCCCGCTCGCACAGGGCCAATCGCATGTGAAACTGCCCGCGAACCCCAGTAATACACGTACCTCGCTCGCACAGGCCCAATCGCGTGTGAAACTGCCCGCGAACCCCAGTAATACACGTACCCCGCTCGCACAGGGCCAATCGCGTGTGAAACTGCCTGCAAACCCCAGTAATACATGTACCCGCTCTCGCAGGCCCAATCGCGTGTGAAATTCCCCGCGAACCCCAGTTATACACGTACCCTGCTCGCACAGGCCCAATTGCATGTGATTCTCCCTGTGCAGGGGTGTATATGTATTCGGAGGGGTGCGCTGGGAGTTTTACAGGCGTTTTCATGGTTGGGGGGCTGTATGCTGGTCCACTGGCCTGTGCGCCATGTATGGGATTTGTGCGCTGTGCATGGTGCACAGGGAGGGGTTGGGGGCGTAACTGGCTCTGCTGCAGGGTGCTGCGCCACTCTGCGCCACTGCTGGTTTTGGATGTTAGAATCCATGAATACGCTGTGCGCGGAAATGGATTTTGGTGCAGGCAGCTGGCGCAGACTCTCGCACGCGCACACTGTGCGCCAGCCGCGTGCGCCACTTGTGCGCTGGATTATATGAATTACCCTGTAAATGTGTGTGGATGGTGACTGTATGCATGTGGATGGTGTGCGCATGTTGTCTGGTGGGCTTTACTTTTAATGTGTGTGGATGGTGACTGTATGCATGTGGATGGTGTGCGCATGTTGTGTAGGGGCTTTACATTTAATGTGTGTGGATGGTGACTGTATGCATGTGGATGGTGTGCGCATGTTGTGTACGGGACTTTACTTTTAATGTGTGTGGATGGTGACTGCATGCTGTGACGTTGTGTAGGAGCCTTTACTTTTAATGTATGTATGTATGTGGATGATGTGCGCACGTTGTGTAGGGGGCTTTGCTTTTAATGTGTTTGGATGGTGACTGTATGCTGTGGATGGTGTGCGCACGTTGTGTGGGGGGGCTTTACTTTTAATGTGTCTGGATGGTGACTGTATGCTGTGGATGGTGTGCGCACGTTGTGTAGGGGGCTTTACTTATAATGTGTGTGGATGGTGACTGTATGCCTGTGGATGGTGTGCGCACGTGGTGTGGGGGGCTTTACTTTTAATGTGTGTGGATGGTGACTGTATGCATGTGGATGGTGTGCGCACGTTTTGCAGGGGGCTTTATTTTTAATGTGTGTGGATGGTGACTGTATGCATGTGGATGGTGTGCGCACGTTGTGTAGGGGGCTTTACTTTGTGTAGGGGGCTTTACTTTTAATGTGTGTGGATAGTGACTGTATGCATGTGGATGGTGTGCATGTGGATGGTGTGCACATGTTGTGTAGGGGGCTTTAATGTATGTATGTGCTCATCTCTGCGGTCATGTCACAGAGCAAGTCAGGGAGTTGTGCATGTAACAGCAATTTAGCATGTTTGTGAGTGGTGCACAGCAGCACACTCAAATAAATGAAACCAAATGTCTGCCATTGGCTCAGCATTATGCAATGCATTTGTCAGGGTGGCCCATAGTTTGTGTTGCCTAGGTGCTTGAAGATTGGCGTGTGGATTTTTCTTTTTGGGAAGAGGGGGCGCCACATTTTGTTTCACCCAGGGCGCTGCCAGTGGTAATGCGGGCCCTGAATGGCACCCTGGAGGTGTCGTTAGTGTAGAAAACAGTCAGCATTCCTTAAAAATATTTAGCTTTTCCGTAAATTAGGAAGTGTGTATGTGAAGAATATATTTAAAACTTTTATTACACTAAAAGACCACTAGATGGCAGAAAGTGCGCACAGTAAGCAGTCTATATGCATGAGCTGTTTGAAATGTGTTTTCTTTTAAAAATTGTCAGTTCCCCCTTTCTATATTACAGAAAGTGCTACCGAGGACATGCAGACACTTTCTATACTGTAGAAATGTCTCTTTGCTTTTTGCAGTTTGGCCGGTGATGCTCTGCGCACAGTAATGTTGCAGCACCTCAGCTGCGCACATTTAACATTTTTCTTTGTTGCCTGCCACATGACATCGCCCTCCGCTCTTCCCATCACCCTCCAAATGCAAGTGGGAGGATTTGATGGCGGGAATGTCATATTTCTACTTGCCATTTAAAACGTACTCAGAATCAGGCCATCCGGTCTTGATTCTGGCCTGTGCAAAATAAGAAAATTGTTGTTCAGTGATGGAACGGCACTTTTCTTATTTGCACATTATTCTGATTGAAAGAAAATCTAACTAGAAACATTGCATTCTGCCACTTCCATGTGTCCTCGCTGGCGGCATAGAAACATCTCTAGTGACCATTACTATTCAAGCCTTGAATTACCGAGTGCATTCTCCTCCTCCTGGGACATGTGTACTCCGGTTTCTTTTTACCGTAGAAGTATGACACTCGGGAGGTATCATACTAGTGATAAGGAGACAAGTGGTGTGCACGGCCACGGAAGTGAGCGCTGCTCTTAAGAATAGAGTATGCACTGTAAGGTGACCACAAACACCAGTGTCATTACAGCACGGGGCATTCCCGTTCACGTGTTCCTTTCTTGCACAGCCCAGCGACACTTTCATTAAATAAGCAATTGCCTGGGTACGCCCGCTAGCCTCTACGCTGCGTTGCGTGCGCCAGAGCACGTCCTCTCCCCTCCACTCCTCCCACCCACCTCAGAATGTGGCCCTGGAGATATGAGTAGTCTGTCAGCTTTTTTCTCCCCCTAGGGCCTAAGGCTTGATTCTGAAGTGCATGTAATATGAGAAAAGTGCTGTTCGTTTGTAGAATGGCACTTTTCTAAATCGCACCATATTCAGCTAACACCTAAAAATGGTGAAATGGGAAACAATACCCCTCTTTTGGGCACTGTGGACCTCATTCTGATGATATGATATGTGATGTAGGACTATATTTCCTCCTCCAAACCCTCCCACCTAGATTCTGAGGGTGATGAGAGGCCTGGAGGAGAGCCAGGCAAGAACATTCATGTAAAATGTGGGCAGGGGGAGGTCTGCAGCGTTACCGTGTGCAGAGCATATCTAGCCTACATGCAAAATTCGAAGACACGTGTCTTCATTCAGCACAGAAAATGTCGGGGAGCTGCTCGGCAGCACCTTTGATAAAGAAGAAATATGTGCAACCCGTGTGGAAAGAAAGCTTACTTTACACCAGCCTGGACGCTCTTTCATGTGGACTCTTCTGCCATCTTGTGGCGTTATTTTGTATTGTCATTTAAAGGGCCTGTTTTTTAATTAGCAGACCATAAAACTCTCCAAGGAATGCCACCTCTATTCTTGAGGGTGTCATAGACTTTAGCCCCATTTTTAGGGCCAAAAGTGATTCTCAGGGCCTGATTCTAAGCTGATGATAAAAGTTGTGTGGAAAGGCGACATTCTTCCCTCCAGTTTCCAGAACCACCATTCTGAGGTGGGTGGAAGGAATGGAGGGGAGATGTCGCACGACGATGAGATGACACGATGGCGCCAGACACTAAAGGGGAGAATGTCGTCTTTCAGCACAATACTTAGCACAAGCTCAGAATCAGGCCCACTGGGGTGCTTTTGGTATGGACGAAACACTTGTGTCCTGTTCCGAGATGCTCTGTGCACCTGTGCGCTCACTTTACATTCATTCTGTAGGCACCCGTCACGGCAACTTCCCGCCACTCTATTCTCAGAATCGGAATGGAAGGTTTTGGCGGGGAAGGCTTCGATTTATTTGCACAGCATTTTACATGCTTTCAGAATCAGGACCTGCAACAGAACTACAAATGTAATTTTGCAAAGTTCCAATCTCTAAAGTCCCCGCCTTTACAACTCTAACATATCCAAAGTGCAGAGCGTGGCAGCAGCCGTATCGTCTCTTTAGAGTGAAAGAAGAGCTCGGTTTAGACTGGCGTCTGGTAAAGGGAAATCACGCTAGCAAATATACATGCGCAGTTAAAATCTGCTCATGTTTCACCTCTGGGAATCTGTATTTACAGACGAGACAAATGTTTGGGACTCACTTGCACGTTACAATACATAACATTTTAGTATGAAGAATGGGTAATGTGCGCTTACCTCAGTATGTATATTCATCCAGACAACACATTGCACCATTCCAAAAGCAGAAGCAGCTCCAGTCGTAGTCCGACCATGTGCAGGAAGCAAGCATTGGTAATTCCAACAGTTTGGGCTTTTATATAGGCATGGGAAAAGCACTTGCACTGTCGTAGTGGTATTAACTGGCCATCAATGGTAGCAGGTGCAAAACGGTGTGAGTATCCAGGCATCGAATAGCAGTGCCAGGCCAATGCCTGATACTTACATACAAGCCAAAACCTTTGGCTTTGCCAATGCTTGTTTTAAACAGAGCTTAAGTGAAGGACACGCATAGTGTTTATAAATCGAGTGGCTGAGGCAGACCTGGATAAGACATTGTTATTACGCCAGTGCATTTACAACTCCAATTAAGTCATTCACTCTGAGTGACTGCTTTGAAAAAACACTGGCAGACACTGCAAGTGCAAAGTTTGATGGCAAAGCTTGATTAAAGTGATGTCAAACACTTCCCATGAGGAGGTGTTTCTGGTGGGGAGGGGCAGGAACTGGGTGAGAATGGCCACAGGGATTAGTATGGCCATCGACAGTCAGTCGGAGGGCAAATAACCAAACAATACCTTCAAGCTTTGTGACCCTCCTCATATGCCATTTCTCCCTGTGTGTACTCTAAGGCAATAGTTTCGGCTTCTAGGTGGCTCTGCCACCTAATAGTCCAAACTAAAAAAGAAGGCCCTGGAGGAAAGCTCTGCGGCAACATGCGGGCCTTGGAAGCAAGACAACAGGAAGCAACACGGGTTCGATCCCTGGGTCCGCGCTTGGAAGCCTCTGGGTGTTTAAGCGCGTTATAAATACGCAACTAAGACAAAATCAATTACGCAACTAAAAAACAAACAATTCCTGTAACAGCGCCTCGATGCCCACGGGTTGTGTGAGCACTTGTAAAATAAAAACATAAAAAAGGCCAGGGTGGTGGAATTTAGCTTTGAAAGAGGGTGGGGGCTGGGCAGGGAAACCAAGGAATCACTATGGTGGAGCTGGGAAAAATTTTTTTCAGAAATAAGGAGGATGAAGGGGGGTTTACACTAAATCATTCATTTAGAAAAACTGAGTGTACATAGTCAGGTCCGGCCAGAGGCTTTGGTAGGCTGTGCAGTGGCCCTGGGCCTCACTGTGTTTGGGGGCGGGTAGGGGGGTGGCACACGGCACTAGTGTCTGCCTTGACAATACCAAGGCACATTGTTTTAAAGAGGGGCTTTGCTGATTTCAATTACAAAGTTCGCTTTTCTACTTGCCTCAGTGTCGCCACAGTGTCAGCTACCAGTCCCCTGACACTTTATAGACAAATGCGACCTCCCAGCAGCAGCCGGTGTGGTTCACGTAAGTGCTTATCACTTTCTTTCTTCCAGCAGAGCATTTAAAGTAGGGGAGATTTTCAAGTGATGGGTCATTTAAGAGACCAGTGTTTTGGACAAGACGTTCTTAACTTTTCCGTGTTAAAAAATGCAAACAGGCCCTTTTATTCTATTAAGCACCCACAACGCACCAGTTAACTCCCTAAATCTACACCCTCCTCCAGGCCAGTTAAGATACACTGCACAAAACAGTTTTCAACTAATTAGATTATTTTCAGATGTACATAATTTACGCACCAAAAATCGTTTATTTTTGCTAGAGTGTAATATTTTCATCACATGCTCTATGAAGCCTGCATTTGTCAAACATTGAAACACAAACAGGTAGCCTTTTCACACATTGCCTTTTATTATGGGACTTTAAGTACATTTTCAAAACCCAAAGGATGTTTTTAGCTTTCTGCTGAATTGCATTCTGGTATTTGTAGTTGCCTATTCAGGCTAAGTCTCCTGTGTTTATCATCCTCCACGCTCGCAGTTTTATTTCACACACTTGGATCACGATACCAATTTCTCATGCTTACCACACATCTTGCTAAGGCTCCCTGCATCACTCCCCTTACACAAGCTGACACCCTGAGAGACTTTACCTGATGTTTGCCTCGTTTGTTGTTCAAAGCCTGTTAGTACCCCTCGTTTGTATCTTGACGGTACCCCCCGCTGCAGCCTCTTTGTAGGAGCAGGCACAATAACGGCTAGTTTTCTTTGAGGAGTTTTTGAACAAGTATTTTTTTTTCACAACACTCTCCTTGCAGTGTCTGCCGGGGCATCTGATATACTGGTGTCCTTACAGCATTGGCTACGAGGGTAGTGAAGTGAGGGTGTCGCACCATGGTCACCCATCATGCCATCGGGCATTCCTTCCACCAGTTTACGCCTTATGCCCTCAGATTGGCGTTAGGTTATGAAACGGTCCTCTGGTGCCTGTACCTGTAGCCCTCCTCATGTCCTGGCTGTTAAACCGCTTATCCGCTGCCCTAAAGGCTCCCCGCAAGCCCTGCCCTGCGCACAGCGGGAAGGTGACATGGGGAAGCGGAAAGCAAAGTCTATGTTAGAGGATGTCCCCTCAAAACAACCAAATCCAGTCCCTCTTGGACTCGTACCTCCAGGAAATTTCTGGAAAATTTTACGAAAAGATAGAAGATGTTGGAAAAGAAATGAGGACCAAAAGGGCCATTTTTGGACCAACTTGACTGAAATCGGTCCCTTTAGAAGGTCAATTGACACCAGGTCCAGACAGGGAAAACGGAGGGTGTTCTTGCACAGCAGTGGGATTAACATCACCCTTCATAACTAGCAATATAGTAACAGCTTGCTTGAATAGCCCAAGAACACTGGTAACCTGTGAACCAAAGCGACAGGATAACGTGGTATTTGACATCAGCCATAACTCTTCATCACCAAACCCAACAAGGAATCACGCTACAAAAGGTGTGAAAGCTATGCCGCCACTCCGCGCAAGAGCCCCGTCCCCAAGAAGGTCTACGCTGGGTTTAACTAGTGCATCCCCTGTACCAGGTGATGACGAGACAGGTACTGACTTCCCAGTCGAGCAGAGAGAAATCTCAACGAATCTGACACCTCTTATGGAGAGACATTCAGAAGACATTGCATCAACTTTTAAAGATTTGTTACAACCCTTATGGAATTCTTAAAAGAATTTGAAACAACTCTTTTTAACTTTCTAAACGTCATCTCAGATAACCACTATTGCAAAAGTGTACAAACCAGGAGTGCTGCTTATATTTCTCCAATTATGGGAGACAACTTTGAAAATCAAGCACACGAGCATGATTGAAACAATCAAGTGCCTTTTGGAATGGCAAACAACTTAACAGCCAAGTTGTTGAAAGATGTGAACATATTCAATTTACCACCGGTGGCTTCTCTTCTCGTGGGAATCATAGTGGGTGTGGAATCCTTTATAAAGGCAATGCAAGAATCGACCATCCATTTAGTAAATAAATCAACTCACTGGATGAAGACAAGATTGATTCCAACTCTCCCTTTGTTCTGATCCTTCTCGATCTCGCCTATTCCTTTGACACGGTCCATCATGCCATCCTCATAAACCGTCTCCATGACACCCTAGGCATCACGGACCGGGTGCTGGCCTGGCTGACCTCCTTCCTTTCTAACCAACCTTCCCAAGTGCAATTGGGCCCTTTCCTCTCTGCCTCCTCACTCTCTACCTGCAGCATCCCCCAGGGCTCTATCCTATCGCCGCTCTGGCCCACTTGATCCCCACTTTCTCTTCTTACTTCCAGTCTTATGCTGATGATGCACAACCTCTCCTTTAAGCTTCCCTCCTCTATCCCCTCTCCTCTCTCTCTCATACCTGACAGCCTGACTGGTATCCAGGCATGGTGTTCTGGCAATGATCTCTGCCATCATGGCAGTAAGACCGAAATCCTTCTCTTTAGGACGCATGCACCCTGTTTCCCCCCACTCTCTGGCCTCCCTTCTTGCCCCCACCCTACTCTTCTGTGAGGCAAAACACCATGGGATCATCTTCGACTCCTCTCTCTCCTGCTCCCCTCATATCTCAGACCTCACAAAAAGTCAAATTTTCAGCTCCACCTCCTCAGGCATTCTCCCTTTCCTTGCCTTTCCCTAGAAGCTCAATGTCTCCAGAGCTTGGTTCTCTCTAAGCTTAAATACTCTAACAGCCTCCTCCTCAATCGGACTCTCTCCTCGCCTTTGCCCTCTTCAACTAATGCAGAATAGGGTTGACTTATACTTGTCCTCAAGCCCAGGGACCACATCTCTCCAGCCCAGAAATCTCTCCACTGGCTCCCGGTCATTGCAAGGATCAAATGCAAGACACTCGGCATCATCCACAAGTCTTTCTGGGGCCTGGGACCCCGCTACATCCCCAAACACCTCCCTGCTAGAGTCCTCTGGTCCTCTAGCTCCAACTGTCTGCAGGCCAGACGCTTCTCCAAGCAGAGGGTGGGGGGTAGATGTCTTTCTTCACCAGGATCCTCCCTTTGGAATGGCCTTCCTGCCCTCCTCAGACTTCAGCCTGATCTGCTTAAGTTCCAGAATCTTCTCAAGACTATCAGTTTCTCCTCCTCCTTCCCTCTTTCCCCTTCCTTGCTAATATCCCCCTGCCACTGAGACTGGTGCCTGGCCCCATAAGTGTCTCACAGGGGTCTGGCTGCCCTCCTTGCCCAGTCCTCCCTAGCATCCCTAACCAGCACTTGCCCTTGGGCACCCTCCCCAACTACCTTCACCCTAATCCCCCACCTTCCCAGCAGCTGACCCTTACTCCGTTTTGCCCTGGCACTTGCCCTCCTGGGCTCCCCTCAGCACTTGCCCTTCCCCTGGGCTCCATCCCTCCTGCACTTCTCCCCACCTCCCCCTCCCCTTAACCCAGCCCTTCCTCCCTGTCCTGCCCCTCCCCCTGCACTCTCTGCTCACTGCACTTGCATGGTCACAATGCCACAAGGCCTAGTCGGACCATTTACTGTTGTTTTTTCCACTGACACCCCATCTCATTTTGTATTGTCTTGTGACACCATGAAACACTTGTGTAGGCACCATACAATTGTCCAATAAATAAATGAATGAATAAATACAAATAAGTAAAAGACTATGTTGCACTCCCATCAACCCCCAATCTATACTCATGGCCAGGAAATTAAATTGGGGTTGCATGTCTAAAAAGACCATAAATGGGGATTATATAGTACTGACATTTGCCTCTAAAAATGTTGCACTGCATGTGTTGCATTCTAATCTAGGAAATGTGCACCCAAGACTGTGGGTTGTACCATTATGCTTCTTCTATTCACCCCGATCATAACGGGAACACGAGCTGAATACAGCTCGGCAAGTCATTACTCAACTTCATAGATCAGACCAGAATAACAAGGGAAATGCAATACCTCAGGTGTCAATGCCAGATCCTGATCATGTACCAAACGGACCTGAGTAGGATGCCCTGCAATCATAATGCTCAAATGACCACCAACGTCTATATAATTACTTCATGCTGGACGATAAATCCTGTGGCAAACACTGCTATTAATGATGACATTCTTTAGTTCTACAAAACTCTCGACGTACATCTAATTGTATTACATAATTTGTTTTACGTTTTACATTTTATTATTGATATTGCATATTAAAATGCAACAATACATATAGAAACAACACATTTCTGAACAAATCGTCTGTGCAAAATTGCAATACAGTTCGAGAAAAAATGATGTGTGATGTCATTATTTATTTATTTTTTTTAATCTTAAGGGGACTTCAATTCCCAGTGGGCTATGTAGACGCCAACATTTGTAAAATATGCATGTTGTAGTAGAAGATGTCAATTTAAGGTCAGAAATAGTGAAGATCGTACATATGATCATTGTGTGACCAGGTTTGAACTGTTGTTTGTTGGATATAAATTCCAATAGCTGGCCACCTGTATACGATACAACTTAAGGGGTGACCCACTAGAGATTGTGAGCACCTGATCAAGGGCAGAGTAGTGCATACGCTTCACAGTACCAGGAAGTTAATTTAAGCTATATACAAGGTGGTGGGGAGGATTTGTTTCAGCATCGGATAACTACCAAAGGGAACAATGGTTCTGCAGGGGAATTGTCACTGAGAACCGTTTTGAAGTCCTGACAACATTAGAGGAAACAGATTGACAAACACCGTCAAAATGAAGTGATCGCCCAAAAACAGACCGTTATGACTTAAAGGACACAATGGGCCCTGATGCAAATTCCATGAATATTAGTTATGACATAAATAGAGAAGTAATTGGTTCTTCACCAACAACCATCCTCTCCTTTTTTTCCCGGAACATGGTGTACAGGGAAAATTAAACTACAACTCAATCAAATCACTCCTCGCTAGACACAAGATTATTCTATTTCAGGAGACATGGGCAGGAGAGATCGGGTGATGGATGGTTATTTTGCTAACCAAATCTGAGCAAAAAAAGGCTAAGGGTAAACACTATGGTGGCATGGCCACCTTTTTAAGACATCCTTAGACTGCCAGCTTGTTAATCAACAGGAAAACATTTTTATTGTATGAACATATTTGAATTAATTCCAACACAGGGTCAACCATCAAAGACTCAGAAGGATAATTCCTTATCCAAAATAAAAAATGTAATTGACCACCTTTTTCTACAACCCGCGAGGAAAGACTATACTATTATATGCACGGGAGATCTACATATAAGGTTAGACAATTGGCCCCCTGATTACCTGTATGACATGGCTAAAGATTTAGCGATGGGCATACCAGAACCCAAAATGATTGACCCCAGAGTATGTGAGGAGGGATTAAAATTCCACAATTGGCTTATAGATATGGGGATGCAGTCAATCAATCGTTGAATCAAAATTACTGTCCAGGTGCACTCACGTTTCGGAGTGAAAGAGGCAGCTCAACCATTGACTATTTTTTTAAAAATATTATTTCTTGTTGGACTATATAACAGTTTCTGGTATCCCCTGACCTTGACAGTGATTATCACGCCTTAAATTTGAGGTTTTTGTTGAATTCCACTAACTATAATAACACAATAACCCATGTATCTGACTTGGTGTGTAAGAGTCTCTAGAGCCACACGACTTAAATACAAATCAATTGATGAATCTACTATTCAACAGAATATAATAACCCCAAATCTAGCCTCACTCCTAACTCAATGAAAGGAATATGCAGACCCGGATGAAATCTAATCCACTTTTGTGACACTCCTACCAATAATTATGGAAGAGTTCACGATCTTGCAATTGGCGATGCCTAAAATGGAAAGAGACCAGGGCGTTTTTTATTATCAATACAGAACGGGCAAAAAATATCTATTGTACTACTTAAAAAATTAATAAGGATTCCTTGCATATCCAAATAAAATCTGCCAGAGCCAAATTCCCAAAAATCCATTGCAGATAGAAAAACCTGGAGCAAAGTAGAAGCATCAGCTCTAGAGAAACATTTGAAAAAAGGTAGGAAGCTATCACTAAAGACCCTTCATACAATCAGAAGACAACATACTTGAAAGTTATGATCCCCGACCAGTAGCGGTTGGACCATTTCCTAGAACCATACAAACTGCATGGACATTATTTTTAAATTTTGCTTAAAGACGCTCCCTATTTTATCATTTGTAGGTAACTGGGAAGAACCACAAACTCTTTTACTCTTGGACTTTGGACACATTGAGGCAACCATTCATTTTATGTTTGTATGCCTGCACTGCTCAAAGTTTAGAATTCAGTAAATGTTCTCACTTCTCTGTGAGCAAAGTATTAGCCAGCTGTTTTAAGACTTCCACTACTATAGGTCTGCTGTCGACTCCATATAATATGGCATCAGTCCATAAATTTGGCTAACATTGATATGTCAAAGCAAGATTAGTACACACAGTTTTACAAAACAGTTTTTATTGACACTAGTTGATAACAAAAATGTCTACACTTTTATGATCAACCAAAGCTATTTTAATTGGATTAAATTGTGAGTGTATTTATTAATATCATAGACAAATTTGGACCTTGAATGCTTGTTAAGCTGAGTTTTCATGGATATGTCATTGTATTAAGATAATCTTGTGCATGATTTAGACTAAGACATCTCAATCCATACAATAGATGAATGTTAGCTTTTAAATATATGTAAATCATTAGTTTGTGTGTATCTTCACCTTAAAAGGATTCATGTATTCAAATATATTTTGCTGTATTTTTATTTTGTTGTGGAAAGCAATCTGCACCAAATAACCCTGATACAAACAAAGCACTTGGCAACACTTGTTGCATTAACTCTTTTACAGGTGTAGGCCTCCACCCAACCAGAGAATACATCCAATACCACAGAAGATTTTGCCAATTATTCCAACGTGGAAACTGCAGAAAAACAATGTTGATATTAACAAATGGACCATAAGAATACAGATGTGCTCCCTGTGTGGCGTAGACTGCCCTTGCAACATTACTCTGAAGAAAAATAACCCACTGTCTGCAATATTCTTGTGCTATTCTAGTGAACTCGTGGGAATACCAGTTTTTATCCAATGTTATAATCATTCCCTCTTTTCCCACATGGGCATGTCCATGATATATCCTAACAAGGTGAAAGTAATAGCTTTGGGGCAACCAATCGATCTTGTTCATCTCCCTATAGGAAATATTCATCTAATTTGCACCCTTTTCCTGAGCTAATATTCTTCTCACTGGATGCAGCATTTTTCTGTATTGGAGTCAATTCTTCTTGGGTTTCGTACAGGGATGGCCCAGAACTGACTTTCACTGGGAGAATATAATCATTGTCTGATTCATTTACCGCTACCAACTTGGCAGTCGAGTCAGCAAAGTCATTGCTTAAGCTAATGCCATTATCCAGGGGCAGGTGAGCCGCAGACTTAATTCTGATTATCTTTTCTAGGAGCATGCTAGCATCTAAGAATGCCTTCACATATTGATTGAATAAGGAAACCTTTGGTTGTTAAGAATACCTTACGTCATGGGCTACCCGAAAAGAATACACAAAATCAACATGAATCTCAACAGACTGTTCAGAAGCGAGCTTGCATGTCTGGGTGTGTGCTAACAGCTCTGCAATCTGTGTGGAGGTAACGTGAGGTAGACTGTCATTCTTCACCACCTTCCTAGGTCCACAAACTGCACATATCCATGATCCCGTTAACCTGACCTATACATGAAATAAATCATATCAACTTCAGGCAGAGGGTATCACTTTCATTTCGAGATTTTAACAAGAAATCCATGGTGGCAACACAAGCATGGAGCCCCATTACATGTGTGTCGCCATCCTGGAGAATGGGAAGCATAGATGCGGTAGGCAGCACTGGACAACTTGTTAAAGTAACATTAAAAAAGTTTAAAAGCAGTATTTCATATTTACTAGCTTGGTATACAGACATATGCTGAGTCTTAGTTTTCAACAATAAAGAGACTTCTGATGTTGGGACAGCAACCTCCAAAGGGGCACCCAGGACTATATTCTTGCACTACTGCACCACAAGTGTGGCTACAGCAACTGACTGCAAGCAGGGTGGCACCCCTGCAGCAACTGGATCTAGTTCCTTGCTGTAATAGGCCACAGGTTGATGATGAAACACATGCTTTGGGCTAATATAGACAGGGCATATCTGTTTTTTTTCATGACTGTACCTAGTAAACCTCTTTTTGTAGTTAGGAAGACACAAGGCTGGCACCTCTACCAACCATTTGTTTATACTCATATATGCCTCTTCTGCTTCAGGAGTCCATTGTGATGGATATAGGTTTGGCTTTGGGGTAGTGTGTTAAGGGTTTAGCAATCCCAGCATAACCTAGAATCCACTATCAGCAGTATACCACCATGAACAAAAAATCTCTCATTTGGGTAACAGTCTGAGGTTTTCGGTCTTCATACACCGCCTCCTTACGAGAGGATGCTTATCATGTGTCCGGTTGTAATGTCATGCCCCAAATAAAGCATTCAGTTTTTACACAGTTTCAGCTTCTGCTTGGATGCCTGATGACCTTTGTTGGCTTGGGCTATTAATAATTCCTGCGTGCCTAGCTCGTATGCTTTATAGGAAGGTGAGTCAATTAATAAATTATCAACATACTGAACTAGCACGGACCATCTAGGGAACTTGACATCATCTAAATCTTTCTTCAACTGCTTGGAAAATAGGGTACGGTTACTCAGTGTGCTCATAGAGCAGCTTAGTCCAGGCATACCAAATTCTTCTATTCAAAAATGCAAACAGACACTGACTGTCCTCATGCATGGGAACAGAGGGGAATGCAGATCATATGAAATGTGTAGCATTTTTAAATTTGTTAGTTTCCAATTGTAACAAAACTCATCCCATGATCTTTTCTATATGGGAATTAATTGAATTAACTTTAATTAAATGTGCTAAGGGTCTACACAGTTTTGCCCCTGCTCACCCACACTTATATGGACAGGATTAAGGCAGGTAGTTCCCAACACAATTCAATTTAAATGGATTGGATTAAGGGGAGGTAGTATAACGCCCACCTGGTTCCCACGGGGGCGCTGGTCTAGTCTGGATTGCTGTGGCCTCTTCTAGCGTGATGCGCAGGACCCGGAACACCGATTGGACAGGACCTCCAAACCGTGCTTGCCTGGCCCATAGGAATATCCTTCTGCAGATGAGAAAGGGGATTAACAGTCTGCAGAATAGTGTGCTAGCTCCCCCCTTTCCCCCTTTGTTCCTCTCTAACTTCCTCCAAACCCCGGTTTAAGCTCACCTTATGGTTTGGAAGGATGAACTCTCCATCCTGCTTCTGGTGCATGGGCGCGCGTTCGTCCAGTTACTTCACTGGTTTTCAGAATGGCGCTGGCAAAATCCACTTGACTTTCCTGAGCGATGCGCCGTAAGTATGAAAGTTCACAGTTCAAGTGAGGCCCCTTTTATGTTGTCTTTCTAACCTGTGATCTGTCCTTTATTTCAGGTGCAGAATGAAGGCGATGCGTCGAGGGGTTAAACTGCCGAGGTGAGTAGTGATGAGGGCGATCCCTCTAAATGTCCTTATCATTCCCCAGAAATGTCTCTTGTCCTTTCCCCATAGGGGCTGGGGTACGGTACCTGCCAACGGGGCGGCGCCGACCCGAAATGTGGAAGAAAAGCCAGTAAGTATTACGGCTGTTAATCAGGCTTTCCTTCTGTGTTCCTTCTGCTCACCTTTTGTTTCTTCCTCTCTCCCCTAGGTGCAGAGATGTGGCGTCCGATGCTGACAGCCGCGATGGAGCCGGGAGATGTCTCAAGGACAGGTGAGTGAAGCGTGGCGCTGCAGCGAGCTACGCAATGCTTTTAAATGGAAGTCTTTCTTCAGGGATGCTGGCAAGAAGATTCCGGATGCAGGTAAGAAGTTTGAAATAGTCCTTGGTTTTCACCTTTCTCTTCTCTTCCTTCCTTGCAGGTCTTCCAGGTTCGAGGCGGGCGTGGCTGGAGTCCAGGAGCAGGAGCAGACACGGTGAGCGATAAGCTGCAGGAAGCAGAACAACGCGAAGCATGAGCTGCTGTCTGGGCGTGGCTTAAATAGCCTCCAAAGAAGTCCCAGGTATGTATCCTTCCCCAACTAGGTATGTATCCTTCCCTGGCCACGCCCGAATGAAAAAATAGTCCCTATGAAAATATAGTCCCTTTCAGGTCTCAGGGAGGCCTGAAGCGTGCAGCATGGTCTGCATCAGGTAAGTGCACAAAACACCTCCCTTTATGAGCCTGGGGCCTATGGCGCCAGGACTGATGTCCAACATGAGCCTGGCGCCAAAGGCGCCAGGACTGAGTCCAAAGAGCCCCTATAAGGGGCCGCTGGGCTTTTACCCGAGGGCATGATGCCTGCTTCCGGGGGTGCTGGGCCTGGCCTGGTGCTCCGGGGGTAGGCATCATGACAGCACTCCCCCCCAAGGCCCCTCCCAAGGTCGTTCCTTCTGGAGGTTTCGGTTGTTTTGGGAAATTCCGATGGAACCTTTTTACCAGCCGAGGTGCATGTACGTGATCACTGGGTTCCCAAGACCTTTCCTGAGGCCCATACCCTTTCCAATCAATTAGCTAGAAAAGTTTTGATTTTGAGATCTTAGAATCCAAAATGTTCTTCACCTCGAATTCAGGCTCCCCATCTATCTGAATCGGTTCTGGTGGCTTTGTTAATCTGGTTCCTGGGTGCACTGGTTTCAAAAGTGACACATGAAAAACGGGGTGAATCCGCATGTTAGCTGGTAGATCGAGCTTGACTGCCACTGGGTTGATTATAGCTTTGATCGCATAAGGGCCTAAATACCTTGGATTAAAAGTTCGAGGCCCCTTGAGTGATAGGTGTTTGGTAGCCAACCATACTTGATCCCCTATTTGGTATGGAGGCGCCTCTCTTCGATGCAGATCCGCATTCTTTTTGTATTTCCCTTTCGCATGTTGCAAATGTGCAGTTGCATCCTTGAAGGCTTGAGTAAACGTAGAATGCAAATGGTCCACTGCGGGCATTTCAAGGCTCAGATGTGAGTCCAAGTCTGAAGTACGAGGGTGATGTCCATATAGGGTATAAAAGGGGCTCTGACAAGTTCCAGAGTGTATCGAGTTATTGTATGCATATTCAGCCACCCATAAAATGTCCTTCCAATTACCCTCCGATTGGTGCAACATACATCGTAGATATTGTTCAAGGGTCTGGTTCGTTCTCATCGGTCTGTGGGTGGTGGCTGGTCGAGAGTCTTACGTCGATTTGTGCCAGTTGACAACACTTTTTCCAAAAATGAGAAATAAACTGGCTTCCCCGATCAGAGACTAGTATGGACGGGAATCCATGCAAACGGATGATATTTTTGAGGAATTCCTTGGAAAGAACAAAGACTGAAGGTAATCCTTTCAACGGAATAAAGTGGGCCATTTTGGAAAATAAATCCACCACGACCAGAATAGTATTGTAACCATTACAAGAGGGCAGGTCCGTGATAAAATCTAGTGACAGGGTGTGCCAAGGTGCTGGTGGAATGTCTAAGGGCTGAAGAAGACCTGCGGGTCTTGTCTTTTGACCTTTGTTTTGGGCACAAACTCCACAGGACATCACAAAAGATTTAATATCCTTTCGCCAGGAAGGCCACCAGAATTGTCGTTTAACCTTTACCTCTGTTTTGGCAATGCCAGGATATCCTTCCATCAGGGTATCATGATGACGGGAAATAACCAGTTCTTGCAATTCCTTTTCTGGCAAAAATAAGCATCCTTGGAAGTAAGGTAAGCCATTCTTGACTGAAAAGTTAGACCCCCTTTTGATCCAATCGTGCAAGGCTGAAGAGTCCAGGAATTGTTTCACTCGTGCTTGAATGTCTTCAAGGGTTTGTAAAGTGGTTATCCCCAAAATTCTTTGTTTGGGAATTATCGGCACAGGTTCTGAGTTTGTGTCTATTTCTTCCATTCCAATTCGGGATAGAGCGTCCGCCTTACCATTCTTATAGCCGGGGCGGTAGGTGATTACAAAATCGAACTCAGCAAAGAACAAAGCCCATCGGAGCTGTCGAGACGATTGAGCCTTGACAGTTTTTAAATATTGTAAATTTCGGTGATCAGTGATCACGGTGATGGTATGCCGGGCGCCGAGGAGATAATGCCGCCAAGCTTTAAAGGCGGACTTAATGGCTAATAGTTCCTTATCGGTGATCGCATAATTTATCTCCGGCGGCGAGAACTTTCTGGACCAAAATGCTACGGGGTGCAGTTGGTTGGTTTCAGGGTCTCTCTGAGACAGGACAGCTCCCATGGCTAAGCTGGACGTGTCGGTTTCGACTATATATGGGAGATCGGGACGCGGGTGCTTCAAAATAGGTGCGGACGTGCTTAGCTTTCAACTCCTGAAAGGCCTGTTCGGCTTCCTCGGTCCATTCAAAGCGTTTATTTTTTCGCAAGAGTGCAGTGATGGGTTGCACCACACGTGAAAACTCCGGGATAAACCTGCGATAAAAGTTGGCAAAACCAAGCATGCTTTGGACACCTTTCACCGAACTAGGTGATGGCCACTTGAGGATGGCATCCACTTTCCGTGAATCCATTCGGACACCTTTAGGTGTCAGGATGAATCCGAGAAACTCAACCTCGGTGGTATGGAAAACACATTTTTCCAGCTTGGCAAACAGTTTGTGCTGGCGCAGTTTCTCTAGGACGGCCCTGACATGCTTTCTGTGATCAGATTCCGAAGAGGAGTACACAAGAATGTCATCGATATACACGACAACACAGACATCGATGAGTGCCCGAAGGACATCGTTCATGAAGAATTGGAAGGCTGCAGGCGCGTTGCACAACCCGAAAGGCATCACCTGGTATTCGAATAGTCCATATTTTGTACGGAAGGCCGTTTTCCATTGGTCACCTTCTTTTACTCGTACCAGATGATAAGCCCCCCGAAGATCTAACTTGGTGTATACGCAAGCGTCCTTCACCTTGTCAAGGAGTTCAGGGATCAGAGGCAGAGGGTAACGATTTTTAACAGTTATCTGGTTAAATGCGCGGTAATCGATACAATTTCTAAGGTCGCCTTCTTTTTTAGGCACGAAGAACAAAGCTTAGGATGCCGGGGACTTTGACGGGCGAATGAAACCATTGGCGAGGTATTGATCTAAATATTGTCTCAAATGCAGATTCTCTGGTTCAGTAAGGGCGTAAATCCTGCTACAAGGGGGTTGTGCACTGGGCACCAGATCGATTTGGCAATCGTACGATCTGTGGGGAGGTAACGTGTTGGCCTGTTCCTTTTGGAAGACGTCCTGAAAGTCTTGGTACTCTGGAGGTAGTTGCACGGGGACAGAGGTTACTGATGCTAGATTAATCTTTGGATTTTCAGGGTAGCAGGTTTGTGCAAAATCCGGGAAGGTTATTCTCTTCGCTCGCCAATCAATTTGAGGATTATGTGTCTCTAACCAAGGGATTCCGAGAATAAGCTGAAACTGTGGAGCCTTGATTACATCAAACACAACTGCCTCCCGATGGCCATCCGGACCTACAAGTGTCACCTCAGCTGTGGAATGTGTTACCGGTCCAGAGGCAATTTCGGTTCCATCTACTGTGGTGATGACATCTTTGTTGGTTTTAGGACGCAGAGGGAGGTTTATCCTAGAGACCAATTCTCGATCCACATAGTTTCCTATAGCCCTGCTATCGATGTATGCCTTTATAGCATGCAACCGTTTAGGCTGTTCCGGATCTACGAGGACCATTGGCACAATGAAATGCGAGGTCTGAGAGTTAGTTTTCAAGCTCGGCAAGCAGACCCCTACGCTTGCCGGGCGTGGTCGTTTCCCGATACAGAGTTTCCATGGATTTTATCAGCGGCTCCTACCACCTTCTTGGGCGGCTTAACCGGGCAATCTCATAGAAAGTGTCCAGAGGACCCACAATAAAGGCATAACTGCATCTGTCGTCTTCTTTCCCCGTTCTTTTTGAGTTAGGGGTCCTTTCACCCCTCCGATTTGCATAGGCTCCGAGCCATCAGCCCACTTGGGGTTAGCGTGGGTCTTGGCCAACACCCGGGTTTCAAACTTGGACCGATGTGCTTTTCTGTTTTGCAGCCTGTGATCCAATTGGACCACTAAGTCTATATATTCAGTGCATTCTTGGGGCGGATTTACAACTTGTGCCAAGACATCTTTAAGTTCTCTGCGTAGACCTCAATAGAATAACGTGATTCTTTTATCCTCTGGCCAACCAGTTTCCACAATTAGTCTATTGAAGGTTGCAATGTAGGATAGAAGGTCTTGATTGCTCTGTCGCAGAGATAGAAGTTCATCATCCAGAGCCTGTCCCTGGAAGTGTCGAGCAAATAACCTTTCCATGCTTGTTTGAAATCCTTGAAAATCACGAAGAACCGGGTCATCTTGAGTTACCAGAGGGACTGACCAATCGGCAGCACAGCCGCTGAGATATGACAACATAAAGGCTACCTTGGTCTGATCATTAGGGAAGGCCCCAGGTCTGCATAGGAAGTGCAAACGACACTGATTCATGAATACGGCGAATCGTTTGGGGTCCCCAGCAAAGCGTTCAGGTGGGGCCAGTGGCATGTTTCCAGGTAGATTAATCTGCACCGGGTTACTGCAAACCACAGGAGCGGGGTTCCCCCCAGAACCGGGTAAAGGAGTTTGTCCAGCTTGACCTTGCAAAAGCTGTCTAGCCAGGTCATCAGCTCCTTCCTTTATTACAATCACTTCCCTCCTGAGGGCACTAGTCTCTTGACGAGCGGCGTGTACTTCGGCCCGTAATTCCCCCAGTAATTGGGCCATCTGGTCAGTTTCGGAAGTTTCCATAGCGCCTGGGTGGGAATTTGTAGGAAGGCTTCACGTTCTGTAAAGCTCACCTGGTTCCCATGGGGGCGCTGGTCTAGTCTGGATTGCTGTGGCCTCTTCTAGCGTGATGCGCAGGACCCGGAACACCAATTGGACAGGACCTCCAAATCGTGCTTGCCTGGCCCGTAGGAATATCCTTCGGCAGATGAGAAAGGGGATTAACAGTCTGCAGAATAGTGTGCTAGCTCCCCCCTTTCTCCCTTTGTTCCTCTCTAACTTCCTCCAAACCCCGGTTTAAGCTCACCTTATGGTTTGGAAGGATGAACTCTCCATCCTGCTTCTGGTGCAGGGGCGCGCGTTCGTCCAGTTACTTCACTGGTTTTCAGAATGGCACTGGCAAAATCCACTTGACTTTCCTGAGCGATGCGCCGTAAGTATGAAAGTTCAAAGTTCAAGTGAGGCCCCCTTTATGTTGTCTTTCTAACCTGTGATCTGTCCTTTATTTCAGGTGCAGAATGAAGGCGATGCGTCGAGGGGTTAAACTGTCGAGGTGAGTAGTGATGAGGGGGATCCCTCTAAATGTCCTTATCATTCCCCAGAAATGTCTCTTGTCCTTTCCCCATAGGGGCCGGGGTACGGTACCTGCCAACGGGGCGGCGCCCACCCGAAATGTGGAAGAAAAGCCGGTAAGTATTATGGCTGTTAATCAGGCTTTCCTTCTGTGTTCCTTCTGCTCACCTTTTGTTTCTTCCTCTCTCCCCTAGGTGCAGAGATGTGGCGTCCGATGCTGACAGCCACGATGGAGCCGGGAGATGTCTCGAGGACAGGTGAGTGAAGCATGGCGCTGCAGCGAGCAATGCAATGCTTTTAAATGGAAGTCTTTCTTCAGGGATGCTGGCAAGAAGATTCCGGATGCAGGTAAGAAGTTTGAAATAGTCCTTGGTTTTCACCTTTCTCTTCTCTTCCTTCCTTGCAGGTCTTCCAGGTTCAAGGCGGGCGTGGCTGGAGTCCAGGAGCAGGAGCAGACACGGTGAGCGTTAAGCTGCAGGAAGCAGAACAACGCGAAGCATGAGCTGCTGTCTGGGCGTGGCTTAAATAGCCTCCAAAGAAGTCCCAGGTATGTATCCTTCCCCAACTAGGTATGTATCCTTCCCTGGCCACGCCCGAGTGAAAAAATATTCCCTATGAAAAAATAGTCCCTTTCAGGTCTCAGGGAGGCCTGAAGCGTGCAGCATGGTCTGCATCAGGTAAGTGCACAAAACACCTCCCTTTATGAGCCTGGCGCCTATGGCGCCAGGACTGAGTCCAAAGAGCCCCTATAAGGGGCCGCTGGGCTTTTACCCGAGGGCATGATGCCTGCTTCCGGGGGTGCTGGGCCTGGCCTGGTGCTCCGGGGGTAGGCATCATGACAGGTAGTCCCCAACACAATTGATGTATTTGGGATATATCTACTTACATGGGAGGTCTCTGTTCTTAGCTCAGGAAACCAGCTTGATCTCAGACCCTCTTTCTGGAATAGGTAGGCATCTCAACCTCTTGTCCTCTTGTCTCTTTTCACAGAAAGGTCCTTCCAGACAGAGTTTACACCTCTCTCTCAGATAAGGCTCCTTGCATCCTGGTAACAGTCTTCTCTTCCTTCTGTTAGCTATCTGCTGTTTTCAGTTGGCTTTCCTCTCTTTTCCCCTCTGTCTCTCTGTTTGTTCCCCTTTAGACTGAAAACTAATTTTATATAGTGCTGATGACAGTTACCTATTATGAATATTCCCACACTATTGACTGGGCATCTCTCTTTCTCCCCCTCCCACTAATCTACCCACAGCCAGCTGACAGGGCAAGGAGTTTAGAGGTCTGTTTTATGGACAATGGGGGAGTAGGAAGATGAATAATTTCAAAATTACATGTTTTGGCATTTTGTTTTCTTACACATAATCTCAGTACATGGCAACTACCTTCATTTTTCAGATAACTGCATGAACATATGAATTCTACATTTTATGGTGAATCTGGGAATACTAATTTTATTTCGGCACCAGCTGCCTGGTAGGAGCCATAGTTTTTCGTGATTTCCTCCTGAGCCAAAATAGTGAAAATATGCCACTCCACTATTCAAACATCACATTCTATCAGTTCACAAACTTTTGAATTCCACTGAATTATGAGAAGTTCAGGATCATGGTTTTCTTCCTAACTCATATTCTATACATTACAGAATATTAAGAGATGCATAGAACTGACAGGCATTCTGTGATCTTTAATATGAGTCATGGAAGAGCTCACTGTGATGCACGATCCTATTTTTATTCAAGAAAAGGGGGCCCAGTGTTAATGAATAGCAATGCATACATATGGTGTTATTCCATCCTGCCATTACGTGTCTTCAAAGTTCTCTGTTCGAAGCTAATGCACAGTTAATGGGGAGGCCTGACCTTAAAGGTGATTTCTGCTGGCCATCTTATCTGTACCCTCCACATTTCTGTTCTAATTCTTTATACTTCTTTGTATTTTAAACTGAAAACCAGACCTGCTTTTCCTGGTCAGCCCAGCCAAAAGGTCTTGAGGTCAAAGTTTTAGAGGCACAGAATGTTCAGTTCAGCGGGGAAAACAAGCTACATACATAATTCTAACAGAATAGCATTTTAAATTGAAAAGATGAGTGCAACATGGCATTTTGTATTGCATCTGGTCCTGCTGTGTATAACTATAATATAATATTTAAACAGATATAGGTTCACTTTTGGTATTATTCACCCATAGGCCACAGTTAACATAGGAAACTATTGTTCAATTCTACAACAAGTAAGCCTTTCCATTTAAATGCCTGTTTATTTGTGGAATGTAATTGTCTTTCTCCTTGACAAATGAAATATGTCACTTGGCTCACTTTTTAAAGGTAAAGCACAATTCCTCCTTTGTATTTTTCAAATGCACAGCATTTCAATGTATTTTTTTCCCATTTGTACTGCTGCAGTTTTGAATCTGTCAAAATGTGCCTTTTCCCAGTTTACACAAAGTCAGCATCTGCAGCACCACATGCCTTTTTGGAATCCATTGGACACAGTTAGCAATTTTACAGTTCTGAGGCACACTCCAGTGGCATAAAACAAACTTTAGGGGCCCCCCTGCAAGCCATGCTGAGGGCCCCCAAACTCAGCAACAAATCACGGGTCACACCACACCATGGGCCAGCCTAGATTACCACACATGTGCAATATGCAGGAATTTGCTGATGCAGGGGTACGCCACACAATGCGCTACGAGAACAATATAAATATGTGTTTTAATGCATTATACAGCACACTTTCAGAGAAAAATTCACTAAAAGGCCAGAGCATTTGCAATTGTTTTGCAGGGCAAGAACAATCCAAAAATCCTATACATGCAAGTCACCAACAGTACCCAGGAACATTGATGCTTTTATTAATATAATGCTTTGCTATTAAAAATGTCATGCCACAATTAAAACATGTCCAACTGGCTGCAAAATATAGACCAATCTAGACACGTAATAACATATTGCAGCAAAGCATGTCAGGCCACATTTAGACATACCAAGACTGGTTGCACCAAAATGCCAGTCGAAGCAATAGCAATTATGATGATTATTTTATCACAAATGCCCAGAAAAATATACAATGCTGAAATAGGAAATGGCTAGACTTGCAGCACCCAAATGCCATTCTAGCTAGGTGATTACACTTAGCAGGACTGCTTTCTCAGAAATGCCCACTTAAAAGAAAGTCAAGCCAAACTAAGAAATGACTAGACTGGCTGCACCAAAATGCCTCTCTAGCCACTAATACCACATATCATGCCTGCTTAGCCTGGACATGGATGACCATTATGATTTATCGCACAATACACGTACCACTCCACACCCCCACACTTCCCCTTTCCCTCCCACTCACAGCCTCAACCCCCAAAATAAGCTTGTCAGCCCAGAAGTACATTCACGTCCCTTTTCTTTGTCCCAGTGCTTATGTATGAGACTCCTTGCCTCATAGGCAGGTACTGGTCTGAGGAAGAGTGGAACTAAGAGTAATGAATATTACAGGTAACTAAGCCAGACATTACCTCCAAGTCCCTCTACCTCATCCCAGTACTTGTGTATGAGGCAAAGTGCACACAAGTACTGGGACGAGGAAGAATAGTGCTATGAGTAATGAAGATTACCAATAAGTAACCAATGGATTAATCACAAGTAGTGGTGCAACACCAGTGAGCTGACTGGGTTTAATCCCCCCCCCCTCCCCACAGCCCTCCTGAAATGTTGGGCTATGTTGACTCGATCTGGCTGACCTACCAAGCCGTTGCCAGACAGAACAGGACGCAGATGTTAAACGGCGCTTCAGTTTTGCTGTTATGAAAGGCCCGGCAATTACTGACATATAGAATTTCACTGTTAGTACCTGCATTCAAATGCATAAATCTTCAAGCAATTAAAATATTGATGTGGGTTTAGTACTTGCATGCCAGGGAAGTTATTGGAAGGGTAGGTAGGGGACAGGAGACTGCTAATGCTCACAGCAGTCAATAAGTGGGTGCTTTCAGACTTAAATGGGAGAGTTAACTGCGTGTAACATTGAAGCTGCACTAGAATAGTCTCATTAGAATGCATGAAGTTAGTTGCCCCCACAAAAATAGGTTTGCCCCTCCCCCACCGCCCGTGAAGTTGCACCTCTCCCAACATTTGAAGGGTTAGCACCCCGTCCCCTGGTATTTAGGTTTTGTTGCACCCCTGAACACAAGCACACACACCATTCACCATACAGATACATGCACACCCAGCCACCCATTCATTTAAGTGTGTAACCTTTCACCATAAAGGCAAACCCAGGCAGCCCCCATACATTTAGGTGTGCACCCTTTCACCATACAGGCACACCCATGCAGCCACTCATACCTTTAAGTGTGCACGCTTTCACCATACACTCAACATGCACACCCAGCCAACCATACATTTAATTGTGCACCCTTTCACTATACACTCACACAGGCAGCCATTATACATTTGAGTGTGCAACATTTCACCATACAATCACACAGGCAGCCACCTATACCTTTAAGTGTGCACTCTTTCATCATACACTCACACAGGTAGTCACCTACACATTTAAGTGTGTACCCTTTCACCATACAGGCACACCCAGGCAGCCACCCATACATGTAAGTGTGTACCCTTTCACCATACACTCGACACAAACACCCAGCCACCCATACATTTAATTGTGCACCCTTTCATCATACAGTCACATGGGCAGCAACCTATACATTTAAGTGTGCACCCTTTCACCTTACACTCACGCATGCACATGTCATGGGGCTGAGGGGTGCCCCACTTACTTCAAAAAGAAATGGTTTCTTTTTGAAGCCACTCCGAGTTCATAAAGACATTATTTCCATTAAGGACCAAACCATAATGTAAATGATTACTTTATGAAGGCAGAGTGACTTCAAAAAGAAACCATTTATTTTTTATGTCTTTGAGCTCCCCCCAACCAGTGAAATGGAGGCCTCCAGCCTAGTGGTTTGCATATCATGGGGTGGGGGAAGCCCTCAGACTTCAAAAAGTAATAGTTTCTTTTAGTAGTCACTCTGCCTTCATAAAGAAATTATTTTTGTTACGGTGTGACCGAAATAATTTCTATATGAAAGCAGAGTGACAAAAAACAAAAACACGTTGCTTTTGTTTAAGTCCAAGGGTCCCCCCGCCCTCTCAGGACATGCAGGAGCCCCCGTTATGCCAGTGGCACACTCTCTTTCAGATGAGTGCCTTTCAATTTTGACAAAGTTGGGGGAGGCCCATTTTTGTTCCGTCGCTAGGCCTCATGTTGGAAAAGAAGTGTTTTGGACTGGACTGAATATTCCAATAGGTATCAACATCACCCAGCTTCATTCTTTTAATAGGGCCTTGCAGGGCCTCTAAATCTCTGTCAGTCTTTGGCTGTATTTCCACCCCATACAAAAGAGCAATTATCAATAGATAAATGCAACCCCTCCATTCATTTACAAACTATTTCGCACCTGAAAGGCGTTACCAAAACATCCCTTCCAAAACAGAAGTCCTACCTGATGGCAAATATTATAGACGATTCACGGTGTGTGTGTTTTTTAAGTTCATTTATTACATTTATTATTCAGTATTATTTAACACTAGGACATTTGTAAGAAGAAACCACATATAACACATTGACATTTCATACATTTAAAAATCAATTTTGACAATATATATCTCACATCTAGAAAGAACACATATCATACCAAGACCAGTGATCACGTCTCACCCATTCTTACTTGCATCCAACTTTCATTCACATTCATATAAACCACCATACGTACTGTACAAAGAACCGCAATGCTGATAACTCTACTCTAAAGATAGAACACCCATCTACTAGGGCCAAGATTTTGTTATATTTCACAGAGACCTATTTAAACAAACAATTATTTCTTTCACTGAATTCTTAAAGACCAATGTTCAAAAGGCCTTTTTATGAACCTATGTTAATGGCCATATTTTTAAGAGAAAAACTCAAGGCTGCCCAAATGCTAAACAGTGGGCATTATGGTATTGTCTACTCGAGTTTTGGGCACCACAATAGACAAATAAATCTTCCTATCTGGTGCACTTCATCAGGACATAATTATATTTGTTACAGTCAAAAACCAATTCATATTAGCAAAATTCGTCTCGATATGTAGTGCGTGTCATCAAGGTGTTCCATATGACTTCTTTCCATTAAAAAGAAATTCACATTTCTATGGGTCAGTCTGTGTTTCCAAAATTAGAGGTGTGGCTAAAAAAAGCCTAGAGGCGTTTGGGTTCCACGTATTAATATTGTTGTCTTCAATAAGGTGTATTTCAGCAGTGGATTATATTGTAGTTGCTGATGCTCTTCCGAGCTTTCTGAGAAAGTCCTGTTCCGTCTTGAAAATGCGTTCCTTGTTTTCAATTAAAAAGCGCTTTATCTAATTTCTTCATTGAATTTCAAAAAACCAATCTTCATATGGTAAAACCGTGTCCCCCATGTTAGGCATCTAATCTTATCCTCCCATCTGTGGGTCTCTATTGTGTGCGTCCATAGTAACTCCTGAAAAGCTGCTGCACCTGCATGAGGCGATCAACGTTCGCCTCCTGTTGCCGTCGATCTCGGAAGTGCATTTTCACCCCACACAACAATACTTATTCAATACCATATGATATCTTCTAATACACCAGTGTAAAAACCTACACTTGTCCTTTTAGTTAGTTGCAGAAATGACTGGTTTGTCACCTTCAAAACCATTGTAAGGCATTCCACTGTGTTGGTCATCTGTAGTGCTCCACAGTGACACAGTATTCCAAACACATCGTACAAACCACTAACCATCACTGCTCATCGCTCCTCTCCAGCACACCCCACTCATACCCCATACGGTCTAATGGGCCAGTCTAACCTCATACAACCCACACATCAGCCATAAGGCGTAACTACCACAAACAAACATCCCAGTCACTGGGTGTGCCCTTCTGGACACAATAACCCCAGTGCGCACAATCCAAACACACCTAGGAGGCCTACTCACACAGATGCCAGTTTCTCCTGGTTCTAACAGCACAAAAAGAACAGTGCAACCTCTATCCTATTCCCTCTTCCCTAATTAACCTACCCAACCCACTTTCTTACAGAATCACGTGAGCGCTGGGCACCATGTCTATGGTAACAGTGTGCAGTATAAGTCACCCTAACATAACATACCATAAATTAGGTCAGGAAACAAATCCAACATTTTCCCACATAAAGCCATGCCTGACCTTAGAGAAAGAGGAACCTTGTCCTGTGTGGATGACTTATTGATAAAAACCCAAATGATGAAAAAACATCTGATAGAGATCCAATATGTCCTGACAGAGTTACAATAACACAGGTGCAACATTATCATTCAAGAAAGCCCAGTACTGCAAATCTAGAGTAAACATTCCACGGCACAAAATAACATTGGAGGATTTCAAAAAGAATATTGATGCTATGTTAAAATTAAAGGACCTCATCAATTAGTTTGAGTTCTGAAGCTTCATTGGACTCATAATTATAGTTGAATGTTTATCTAGGATTACACAGAGATCACTCAGCCCTTGGTTTACTTGTTAAAGTCTGGGGTGAAGTGAGAGTGAGGTGGTGTATAATCTGAGGCAGTGAAGCAACTGAAGAGAAGCCTGTCTCAAGCTCCTTGTCTGGCCGTCCCCATCATGAATAAGGAGCCCTTTTTTAGACAGGATTATCATATACCTGCTTTATGAGAGGGTTATCTCAGGAACCTGACCGTTTCAACAAGGTAATCGCCTACACAAAAGATTATGCTCCGTTAAGGAACAACTTTACCATTATGAAAAAGCACTCTGGGCAACAGTGTCGGCACGAGTGTTTATCCATTGGTAGCACAACATTGTAGAGTGTTACCACCTGCCGTGCAATATCTGGAGGGTGATTGAATATGGTTGGGCATGTCTCCAACTGAAGAATCACTTTTTGGATTCTGTCAATGCAAAGGTATCCTGTGGAAATCAAGTATTACCAAAATCAAATGGGATTGGCAGACTTGCACGAAAGGCAACAATCCCTATTTTAAGGACAAAAGTCTAACAACTACTGATAATATGGAGGCATATCTGATATCGCTGCATACACGTTAGTAAGAAAACATCTGGCAGGGAATACCCACAGTCTATGTGGATGGATGTTTCAACAATATTACCAAAATTGGGGAGAACAAATTAATGGCTGGCATTAGGAATGATTGGGTAAATGACCTTCCCAAACACTCTGCTAGTTACAAAATTGGTCCCCGAATTAGTAAGTTGGCAAAGATGATGTCAATTTATCAAGCTGTTATCCATGCTATATATTACCATCTCATGGGACTGGTAATTATCACTGATTGCATCTATTTCTGACATGTGTTTGTGGAACATTTGATTAACTGAGAAAAGAGAGGCGTGCTTTGTGTAAACCATAAATTGTTAAAAGATAGTCGAATGATCCAGGCGATTGATAATTTCGTGACATGAAATGACATAAACATCTATTGGAAAAAAGATGAACGTTCATTCAAACATAGGGGGAGCTCATTATGAATGTGGCTGTAATCGGAAAAAGTGGCAGAATCACCACCATGTTTACTGCACCACCAAATTACAAGCAATAGGACACCAGAGGAATTAATTCCTCTGGTGTTAATTTAGCCTAAGGAATTAGCACCTGAGGAATTACTGCCAAAGAAACAGGGGTAAGTCCTCCACTGCTAATTCCACCAGAGGAATTAGCTGCAAAAAACAGTAATTCCAGATTCCATATTACATGGTGAAATACTGCCAAAATACTGCCAAAAATAGGCATCAATTCCTCCCAAAAATCAGTGCAGCTACCTCTACCTCAGAGGGGGAGGTAAATGCATGCATGCAATAAAAATAAAGTCATGGAGACATTGGGCCTCATTAGGAGTGTGGCGGCCATGGAATGAACGGTGCCGGTAAGGGACCGGCACCGTTCATTCCGGGCCACCACATTACGAGTTCTGCAGCGGATCTGGACGTGAAGATCGGGACCCGCTAGCAGACCAGGATGCTAAAAACGGGCCCGTCATTAATGGGCCCGTTGTTAGCATCCTCCCCATTCCCATTGAGCCCTTTCAGGGCTCAAGTGGGAATGGGGACGTACTGGGTCTGGGTCCCGCGAAAGGGAATCACCGGGCCCTCCAAGGTTGGAATAGCCCGGTAATTCCCCTTTTGCGGGACCCGGACCCGAGTTTGGCGGTAGCCATGCCGCTAACAATGGCATGGCTACCTCCAAACTTGTAATGAGGCCCATTGTATTGCAGCCAAACGTGTATTTAAGGCCAACATCAGTCACCAAACAGACGTGCAAGCAGCATGCAGCCCATAGCAGACATGGATTATGGCCCCCACAATGTGCTGCTGTGCATCATGCTGCAGACACTTGCAGTGCAACAGCTGATAAAGGGACTAGTTTACAAAAGGAAGAGGAGACGTGTGATGAGGAGGCCACCCATACCTCAGGTCAGACCCTCTCCCCGTCAATGACCAATGAGCCGATAACCACACTCTATGGGCTGAACAGGGATACTATAGTAGAGCTGTTCACACTTATGCAGGTAGATCTCCAGAGTGAGATCAGCATCAGACAAAGGAGGAGCTCTTGTCATTATGGACACAACTTTGTACAATGAAGGCTGCATGAAATTATTGGAAAATCCAAGGACATACTTAAAGTTAGACAGTGATGCTTTAACGCAAATAAAAGAACTAGTGACAGACACTATAAAGAAAGCTCCAAATCTGGACTGGAATACGGAACGTACCAGCGAATTCCTCATTAACTTAACACCCATCACACCAGTATTTTACGCTTTGCCAAAGATCCACAAGAACCAGAGGGATCCACCTTTTAGACCAATTGTCACTGGGACAGAAAGCATATTCCAACCACTTGCCATTTATCTAGATAATGCCTTACAATCACTAATGCGAGCAACGACCACCTTTCTGAAAGATATAGCACATTTTCTGCTACTAATGAGTGAACTTCAACTGGCAAATCCATCACTAAAACTCTTCACACTAGATGTCACAAGTCTATATACCACGATTCCCGAGAAGGGATAGACTCAATGGAGTGGTTCTTGCTACAGCATGAAAACAACATGATACAAAAAGCCTTTGCAATTAAATTGCTACATCTGATTCTATACAACAATTACTTTAGGTATAATGGAAACTTCTATTTACAAATAGCAGGGCGATCCATGGGCTCATCAGTAGCACCACCATATGTGAACATCTTTATGTATCACTTTGAAAAACACTATGTACTTAATGATGATCCCATGGGCTCCAAACTTAAATTATGGAGAAGATACATAGATGATGTCTTCAGCATCTGGGAAAGAACCAAAGAAGAACTTGGACAATGTTTTATTTATCTGAACACATGCAATGACCGGATACAGTTCACCTTGTAAATAGGAACACCACACATCAATTTTTGGGATGTTTCTATTGAATACACAGGAGCTGAATTTCGGACAACAATCTACAGAAAACCTACCGATGTAAACAACAGTATACATTATAAGAGTTTCCATCCAAAACATCTTAAGGAAAACCTACTTTTCAGCCAATATTTAAGGCTCAAACGACTAATATCAGATACAGAGAATTTACAAAAAGAATATGAAACCATGAACTACATATTTTTAGACAGAGGATTCCCTGAGGAAATCCTAGAAAAAGCAATTTCAAGAGTTATGCCCCTTCAGAGAAATGATCTTCTCAATGGTAACAAAAAGAAAGAAAATACCAGACTGGTACACTCCTTAAAGATTAAAAAGATCATATAGAGGAATTGGGACCTAATCTCTTCAGATCCCACCTTACACTGAATATTCCCTGAACCTCCCATGTTAGCTTACAAGAGAGGGAGAAATTTAAAGGACACTCTGATCAAAGCCGAACAAAAATTGAGAAATTAAAACAATCACTGCTTAGAAAACGCTAAGAGGGCACTTTTGCCTGTTTAAATTGCCAACATTATTCAAATCTAATAAAGAGAGAATACATCAGACAACCAAAGACTGGAAAGAAAATACCCTTGAAGGACTATGGGCCTCATTACGACTCAGGCGGTAAGGGTTTTACGGCGGCGTAAACAGCGCCGACCCTTACCGCCTGAGTACGAGGTCCCTTAGCGCCATGGCGGATTTAACACCTGCTTTTAGCAGGTGTTAAAATCCATGGCGCTAAGGGACCATAGAGTTAATTACGCCACCGTAATTTACGGTGGCGTAATTAACGCCTTCCCCACTCCCATTATGCCCTATGGGGCAAAATGGGAATGGCTAAGGGAAAATGGGAAAATGGGGATTTACCGCCCCGCCAAGGTTGGAATGGGGCGGTAAGTCCGCCTACCACCATGGCGTAAACGTAGTTTACGCCATGGTGGTAAAGTCACGGCCCAGGCGGTAACTTACCGCCTGGGTCGTAATGAGGCCTTATGTCACATGTGACAATAAAAATGTAATATATGCTCTAAAATGTCTGTGTGGAAAATACTACATTGGCAAAACAACATGCAAAGCTAAAGAATGCTGAACAGAGCATAAATCAAATATCAGGACCAAAAACATCAAATCTCCAACAACAACCATACCATAGTAAGTTAAGGTGCTTGATTCTTGAAGTAATACATCCTCTGCCAAGAGGTGGAAATCTATCAATGATATTGTCACAAATAGAGTTATTTTGGATACACAAATTGGATTCAATGGCCCCATTGGGTCTCAATGAAGAATACTACCTAGGCCCTTTTCTGTAGTGGAAGAACTCCACACCTAGCAAAAACAAACAAGGGAATGAGGCCAATACCAAACACCTTCTCTAATAATTGAAACATTGAAGAACACAGCGAATAATAGATCACTGAGTATAATATATGGGAGTATATCAACTTTGATCAATGTTTAATATAACACAAGGGAAGGGGTAACCAACATTTTAGATCCATAAAAAGCTGAAAATTGTGAACTTATTAAAGAGACAGCTTTATTGAACAAAGGTATGCAACAAAATCTGTGAATTCGCTTAGTATACTAGACAAACAAACAAGGGAATAAGGCCAATACCTATCGTCTCCTCTAACAATTGACACATTTAATAACATATCACTAAGTATAATATATGCATCAACCTGGATCAATGTTTAATACAATATAAGGGAAAAGGTACCCGTCATCTTAGAATTTACAAAGGCTAAAGATTGTGAACTCAACAAAAAAAAAAGAGAGCCTTATTGAATAAATGTATGCATTCAGTTCCAACAAAATCTGTATATACTTATAATACACCAATATAGGGATGTCTCGGACATAATGAAGTGTCTGGAAATATTTGGGTGTAGAATGTAAGAAAGAATAACCCTATACAGTTGTAAGTGAGTCTGCAAAAATGTATAAAGACATATAGTACATCAATATAAAGATTGTGCACTCATAAGATATAGTCTTACCACACAGACTCACTCATAAACTAAGGAAGGTATGAAGAACCTAATGAAAAATGAAACACCTTAACTGTACCAAACAGAAGCAGGTTTGGGGAACATGTCTTTTAAAAAAAAACGCATTGGGAATCTTTCTATGTTATTAATACAGGGGGGTGGGAAGGATAGCTCAATCCCTTGCAACCGTTAACCATGCCTGAGAAATGTCTGAGGCCACTTATTTGGCCTACCCTAGGGAGTTATAAGAGTAGAAGAACAGACTTAGAGAGATGAGACAACACTACTTGAGTGGATTGGCGACTAGATTCGGAATAAGACCTTCTCATCCTGTTCAACTTGAACATAGACACATGAAATTATCCAGGTTTCATTTTCAAATCTAATGCAACATCTGTGGACACAGGTCTGCAACAGACACAATAATAACTTAGTTAAAAGTATTAAACTTTTACATAGATATGAGGCATTCTCTTTAAATATAATGACATAATCCAGAGAATATTTCACATATCCAATGTAGTATATTTGTAACAGACACAATAATGAAATAAATCTCTAGAAACATTATTAGCATTATTTTACACACGAACGCAGTTTGTTTACATTCGTGATGTCATGCATGTCAAGACATGATGACATCACGACAATGGGATGATGATGGTATATAAAGCGGCCATCTTGGGAAAGCCAGTGTTTCTACACCCAGGCTGGAATAGACGCAGAATACTAGAGGTAATTATGGATTCACACAAGAGCATATTTCTAGTTAGCGGACAGCAAAGAGATCATCTTTATTTTTATTAGACAAATGGTTCCCTTTACCCCACAGGGTAGGCTGTGAAGATTCACCTTTCCATAAAACAGTGTGCCCTTGATGAAAAGAAAAACAGGGTCAGCATTTCCTTTTCTCCCCCCCTTTAAGTTATAAAGGTGAAAAAATTGATTATGATCACTAATACTAGCAGTTACTAAAAATATATATCTTATTTAAAATAGAATAAGAATCTAACCATGTGAAGGAGAAACAACTGGAAACCCGAGGGAGAAATGTACACAGAAGATGTGTTAGCCTTTGAGCAACGCATGCCACGTTAGCCAAAATGTTTTTTATCAATATGTTGATGTTTACAAGTTCGATGCTGCTATTTTTAACAAATATGCTAGACTATAGAATAAAATGGAGGACCAGTGGATCCAGAATAAAATATGAGGACATTAGGAGCTAGTATGACCAAACCAATTTGTAACCAAATAAATAGCTAATTTGATGATTTAAACAAGGCACTAGAAGAGGAGGATAAAGATGTACTGTACAGATTACTACATAGATGGAATACAGATACCACAGCAAACAAAGTTACATATACAACAATGTTACACATTTATGTAATTTCTAGCAGAATAGAAACTAGAGAAATTTAGTGTATTGGAACAATGTTTTGTGAAATCTGAAAGAGAAAATTAGATATTATATGTTATAGATGGAATACAGATTGTTGGTTCTATGAAGGAATACTACTATACCAGCACTAGCCAAGAATCTGGACAGATATTGAATATGTGTATTTTACCAGTGCAAGCACAGTGAAATCTGATTGATCTGAACAAAAGAAAGGTGATTGGACTAAGATTGTACTATTTGATTTTTTTCTATAGAAATTTTCATATGCAAAAAGCCCCTGAAGAAGAGAATACAAATCTCGAAACGGGTTGGGCAAAAAGAATAAAAAGCTTCTAATGAAGAAACAAACGTTTTTGTTACCTCAATGTTTGTTTGATTTCTAAAAATGGAAAATAATTATTGTATTGAACAATTACATTTAAATCATTAACCACAGAAGCTACCCAATACTAGGGTAAGCTTCATATCCTAAAGTTGGGCTTACTTTGAGCCATTGATAGTGTGCAGGGGACGTGGGTTCCCTACAGTTAGGAACCCTTTTTTTGCCAAGTATCAGCATCAGGACTGCCATCCCTAGCCCTGCTGAAACTGGTGCTTCTCTTGCATTTCCTAGCAACAGACACATTTCAGCAAACCTTTGTAATGCTACAGCCATGCCCCAGTCAACATTCCTCTCAAAAGTGCTGGTACAAGAGCTTGATGCACTAATGCAACATGCAACAAATCTCATATCACAATGACCACCACCCGGAACCAGGATGCTACCAGGGCATGTTTCTAAGCAGCATCCCACTTTCCTAATGGGATTTACTGGGGTGTACTGTACTGTACTCTACTGTACACTGTATGCATGTGGCATTGGCCCCATCCCAGGCAAAGAAGCAGATGTACCACAAGAGGAAGCAGTACCATTCAATGAATATTCAAATGACGTGTAATGTCGATGAGACGGTGATCCACTGCAGTGCTCGTTGCCCGGGTCCCAGCAAAGATGCCATTGAATTGCAAAACAGCACCCTTCCAGGACAGATAAACTTCCACAGGGAACATTGTACATGGATATTGGGTAAGTAGGAATCCTGACAATGTAATGTACACAAGGACCAAAGAATGAGCAGTGGAAGAGTGGAGGGTGGTGGGACACAGGATTACTGCCATGCACATGTCATGCATGGCCAAACCATAGTCAGTAAATCATGCATGTGAGTTAAACAATGTAGGCCTACATGGGGCTGAGTGATCTAAACTCCCGTATGAATAGCCCATCACTACTATCACCCCCCAAGCACAGTACAACATCATTGGGTATAAGAGTAAGGTAAATGGAATGCACTGGAACATGTACCACTTTCCTTGACAATAACTAGCACACTGTAACGAACAGAAAGGCATACCAATTACAAAACCGCCCACAAATGCACAGCACAAGTACCAATGATAGCAGCAACAGGCCAGGGATTTTGAAATGAGTAAGGGCGATGTTTAAGCTAGGAGAGTGAGGCGTGAAAGGCGGCCATCTCATCCACCATGAGGTAGGATTAACAGTACTCATTAGATAATGCCCATTAGGACCTAGACGCCCCTAATGTCCTGCAATAGGAGCCTTCATGACTACCTGATGATGTACTTGATGAGAAAGACAGCACAGAAGAAGGATATCTACTGACAAAACAAGCCCTCCCATCATGGAAAACTTGAAATACTTCTCTTTCCTTTTGCATGTGACTCTGGCTAGTCACTTCTGCCAAGCCTGGTGACTCCCAACAGAAACCTGCAATACCACAGGAGGTGGCTTACAATGAGGCACACATATCGACCAAGTTGTACATGAAGTGCTCAATTGGACTACTCAAAGGAAGATTTCAGTGCCTCCACCGTACCAGTGGAGCACTTATGTCGAGCCCTGAGAAGGTGGGGACGATTGTCATGGTCTGTGCAATGCTGCACAACATGTGCATTAGGAGGAATGTCCCCATGTTACTTAAAGTCAGACTCATGTGATGATGATGCAGGTTACCACAGGTCATCTGAAGGCAGATGTGATGATGCAAGGGAAGGATGCATTGTCTGTCTTGAGGTCATTTCTGAGCTATTTTTTTAATGCATATGAATCCACAATTCACTCTACTATAACTTCATGAAAAACACATCTTTGACAGACACTTAATGACAACTGGATTCATTTGCTGCAATACTAACCTTTATATTCAACAGTGATACACCCATTCGCTCCCAAATCCCATATGCCTAACACCCATTCCCATCCACCAAATGGATCTCCAAAACCCATGCCTGCTGCATCCCGAACACACATGACAACCAACCTTCTGCATTCCAAATATTTTCTGTGGAATGGCATCCCCTACTTGTTTGGTCATGCCACATTCATGCCTAGCAAGTCGTTTGGGGGGCTGTCTCTGGTGAGACCCTCAATTTCAAATCCAGAGGAGGCGTGAATATGAAACCACACGAATGGGAGCTTATCAGGAATCTGTACAGTGATGAAGTGCAGACAAAGGGGGAGCCCTAGTCCTGTTGGACACAGCAGACTACGATGCTGAATGCATGAGACAGTTAAATGACCCTAACACTTATGCAAGATTGGACAGAGACCCTACGGTTGAAATAAAGCAAAATTTAGAGGAGTTACTTACCAAAGCAGAAGAACTCAGCTGGATTAATCATCACACCAAAACATTTCTGACCAACAATTTTCGAAAAATCCCCCTCTTCTGCACACTACTTAAAGTTCACAAAGGCCTCACAAATCCACCTGGCAGACCTATCATCGCAGGCACGAACAGCATCTTACAGCCATATCTACATTGATCATTTATTACAGCCATTAATACAAAAAACCAGCACGTATGTTAAGGACACCACACACTTTTTGAAATATTTGAGTGAATCTGCATACGCTGAAACTGACATTTTGTTTACAATAGATGTGAAAAGCCTCTATACTTCGATCCCACCTGACCAAGGAAGAGCTGCAGTAGAGTGGCTGCTACTCCAAGAAGGGGATATTTCGTCTCAGAAAGAATTTGTCATGACCATATTAGAATTCATTAGCGAAAACTCATACTTTCAGTACAAAGAACATTTTTTCCTACAGATAGCAGAGACATCCATGGGTGCCACGACGGCACCGTCCTACGCCAACACTTTTATGCATAAATTCTAGGTGGATCATGTGTTAAAACACGAAGGGTGTAAAAACAAGATTGGACTATGGATCCGTTATATAGACGACATTTTTGGGATCTGGCATGCCACCAAAGATGAATTAGAGAAGTTTCTGGAATATCTAACAGCATAGACCAACGAATACAGTTTACGTCAGAATTTTCCACAGAGACCATAACCTTTTTGGATGTCAAGGTCAGTAAGGAAAACACAGGCTATAGGACTAACATATATCAAAAACCAACAGCTAGGAACAATATTTTACATAAGTTGAGTTTTTACCAACCCAGCCTGATAAAAAAAACCTACCCTACAGCCAAATGTTGAGAGTCGAAAGGATTGTGAGCAACCCCGAGAGCTACGAAGAAGCCATAAACAAAATGGGAACAAAATTCTTGAATCACGGTTACAGTAGATCGGAAATCGAAGAAAGAGAGGAGCTCCTTAAACCAAACCAAAAGGCAGATGAATCACCCTCTATTGTGTTTGTTTCCAAATACTTGAAACAGAATAAACGAATCAAGAATATAATCAGAAAACACTGGAACATATTAGCTCTGGATGAGAAGGTGGAGTCTCTGTTTAAGGAACTTCCCACATTTGCTTACAAGAGGAGTCAACATCTAAAAGACAAATTGGTTAAAACAAGGAGCTTCAAGACGAAAAAAGACACAACTAAAACTGGACCATTTCCATGCCTCAACTGCTCTAATTGTGGATACATACTCAAGGAGAACATAGTGAACCATCCACATACTGGTGAAAAAATAAAACTCAGACATTTTGGGACATGCAATTCAATTAACATCATCTACTCTATAAAATGTCCATGTGGATTCTACTATGTGGGTCAATCGACACATACTGCAAAATTAAGATGGAATGAGCACCGCTCATGTATACAGACTCATAATAAGGCCTCAGCGGTGGCACGCCACTGGGACTCTAAGAAACATAATCTGTCCCAGATAAGATTCCAAATACTGGAAGTGGTGAGGAAAAGAGAGCCACACATGAACCTGCAACAGAGACTTGACCAGAGGGAATCCTTTTGGATTGACAAGCTGGGAGCCCTGACACCAAGATGATTGAATGAGGAGATCAACTTTTCTTGTTTTCTAAAATAATGCATGTATATTGAATACATGATTGATTTCACATGTCTGACTTGAGAATTGTGTATAAAATGCATGATTGTTTTTACATGTTTCATTTGATAATTGTGGCTAATGTCGGGAAGGGGTGATGAGTTTTGCCTACACATGGGTTTAACAACAGGGAGCAATTTCAAAGAGATGGCCAACCTAAGATATACACACATAAACTATAGCTAATTTTGATTTACCAATCAGGATTTGAGTTAATAATTAACACTCATAACTCACAGTAAAATGAAGCACAGGTCACAGTATATACTTATGCAACCGCCCTCACACTGCTGCACGATCAACAAGAGGTTGCATGGCGACATGTGTTTCCGTAACTATGCCTTTAAATATCCACCTCCATCTGCATTACTGCCACACAGGACCTTATGTCCTGTTACACGGTATATTACACAATGGCTCCACGTTATAGAGACAGCCTATACTTCACGGTATTGATCTAACTTGTGAGCAGACTGAGATTAGTGTCTGGAAATGCCTCTAGGAATTGGGAACACATAGCAAACGTATGAGCGATTGCCGTGGTGATTTACATTCCCGCCCCCCCCACTCATGTGGGGAGGTGCAACTGGAGGCGCGTCCGCCATGTCCAATCCTGGAAGGCGGACGGCGCCGCGATTTCCATGACAATGGGCCTCATTAGGACCCAGGCGGTAAGGGGTTTACGCCGACCCTTACCGCCTGATTCCGAGGTCCCTTAGCGCCATGGAGGATTTAACACCTGCTTTTAGCAGGTGTTAAAATCCATGGCGCTAAGGGACCTTGTTGTTAATTACGCCACCGTAATTTACGGTGGCGTAATTAACGCCTTCCCCACTCCCATTATGCCCTCTGGGGCAAAAATGGGAATGGGGAAGGGTAAATGGGGATTGGGGACTTACCGCCCCGCCAACCTCGGAATGGGGCGGTAAGTCCGCCAACCACCATGGCGTAAACATAGTTTACGCCATGGTGGTAAAGGTACGACCCAGGCGGTAACTTACCGCCTGGGTCGTAATGAGGCCCAATGCCTAAACTTAACCTCGTACGGGTACGCGTATACGTGACTCGTTTCACGAGGAGTTTTGCAGAGCACTGGCGAGGTAAGGTACTCCGCTTGGGAACGGTGGGTGGATTTGAAGTACTTTTCAATGAGGGTTACGGAAAAGCTCATTACTACTTTCTTTAAACAGGGTGACTCCACTGATGCATGTGCTTATATACGAGGCGACACCAACTAGCAAGCTAAGGTAACAACATGTGCTAATGATTTTGTGCGGATACAGAGATATTTAAAACAAAGCTCTAAATAATCTTGATGATACAAATGGACATATTGTTACTTTTTTCTTTCTCTATCTACCTACACGATGGGACTTGTCCTGTGCCATTATATACGCACGTGATGGTATGTAAACTTGTAATTTTCTTAATAATATTGATTATGTTAAAATGTAGCCCTGAAGATGGTTCTAGGCACCGAAATGCATTGGCAAAAGCTAATACTTTAAGTTGAGGAATTGTGTATTCGCCTAAAACATTGTATGATTTAAACGCAAACTCATTAGTAAATATTTGAAAAAAGTGTTTGAAATCTCATTTATAAACCTTTTTGACTGCAACTTTTACAGTATTGAGCTAAAGGTACAAGCAAAATATTAATATAAACTGACAAAATACAAAGTAATAAATTTAGCTTCCTAAAGGGAGCAAGGAGGAGCACTGGGCTTTACATGGTGGTTCCCACTCTGTTTTTCTTGCCGCTGTACATGTTATAGAGCCTGAGTGTCATTGGGCCTTTGTTTAACCCGGTAAGCTCCACATACAATCAAGAACACATCGAATAACAAGAAGTATCAGACTATCCTGAAACTAACAGAAACAGCAGTGGTGCCCACCTTTTCTCCATTTTTGTTGTGCTAGGGAGATATCTCTCTGTGGATCTGGGGGAGATGGAGCTGGCTGAGTCATCCCAAATATGCACCAGAGCGGGTGTAATGGCCCTCAGCATGGTCGTATTTCTAGAGGAAATTGACTCAGCCAACTCCCACACCCTTTAGGCCACTACTGTGACATCAGCTGTGGCATCTGCCAGTCTCCTGCTCTGCATCTCCATAGCAGAAGCTGCTCTCTCTCCGACATGCCCCTGAACAGCATCATGCATATTGTGCCCCAGTTGCACCTGTGCCATGTCTCCATGTGCTTCTGTACCTCTGTCCCTTCTCCACCTGACTATGTCCCTGCCATATCATGTAAAGTGTGCATTGGAGTACTGGTGATGGTGGCCATCTGCAGTGTCATCATCATCATTAGGAGTGTAATCACTATCCTGATGCTGCTGCTGCTGCTGATAATGATGCCCCTGCAGAGCCTGTCCAGTGGATAAAGGCAGTGACGTGGGGGTGCGAGCAGAGAGGGAAGGAAGTAGAACAGAGTGCAGCTGATGAACTGCACCCATTGTGAAAACAGTGCATGGATGGAGTCTTATGATTCCTCAGGCACCCTTTTCCCAGAGGTGGTGGTTGCCCCCTGTGGTGTTTGGAGCCCGTGAAATTCATGAGGCTTTGGTGATAGACAATACTGGGTTATTGTTGTGGCAGAGCCACAGAGGGCAGGGGGTGGTGGTGGTGATGGTGGTTGTGGTGCTTTTGTTGGCGGCCAATGTCATAACTGCTCAAGGTGAGGTGGGGATGGCACACATGCTTTGTGTACTGACAGGCATAGTTGATTAATCAGTGGGGAGCTCTGGCAAGGTGGTAACTGATGCAGAATTATGTTAGCTATTTTCCAACTGCTAAAACCCTGCCCCACATCCCTGAAGGTACGGCTGGAGGGTGGTGCTTGGTTTGATCATGTGGTGACAGTAATGCCTGCTGTGCTGGTGCCTTCTTGTTCTGTATTGCTGACATGCTAATACATGACTGTTCCTCTGGAACTATCAAGGACAATATTTCTGCCCTCGCTCCCCATTTGACTGAGTTCTGCAACCACTCTTTTGCCACTGGATCCTTCCCACAACCGCTCAAGCACTCCCTTGTGCATGCCCTCTTAAATCGCCACTTGCTGACCTTTCTTGCCTGGCTAACTACTGCCCTATTCCCAGTTCCCCCTTCTTGGTCAAGGCTTTGGGGAAGTTGTTCATCTCTGAACTTACCCACCATACTGAAGTTGTTGGTTGCCTCCATGACCACCAGTCTGGCTTCAGAGCAGCCAGAGGCACCGAAACTGCTCTCCTGAACACCCGTGATGACTTGCTCTCTAATCTCGACTCCTCGACTCTGTTCTCATCCTTCTGGATCTGTCCTCTGCCTTCGACACTGACAATCATGTCACCTTCTTAAATCGCCTCCGTGGTACCATGGGTATCACGGACCGGGCACTAGCTTGGTTGACCTTGTTTCTGTCGAATAAGCCCTCCCAGGTTCAAATGGGCCCTTTTCTCTACTCTACCTCACTCTCTACCTGCAGCGTTCCACAGGGCTCTATCCTCTTGTGGTGGCTTTTCAACATTTATCTTGCCTCTCTTGCCCACCTGATCTTCACCTTATCCCCTCATTTCCAGTGTTATGCTGATGGCACACAGCTTTCCTTTAAGCTTCCCTCCACTACCTCCTCTCCTTCTTCTCTCATTCCTGATTGCCTGACTGTTATTCAGGCATGGTGTGCTACTAATGATCTTTGTCTTAATGCCAGTAAGACTGAGATCTTTTTCACTGTAATTCCGGCCCCTTCATTCCCTACTCATTTATGGCCACCCTCATTTGCCCTCTTCCTTCACCCTCTTGAGTGACAAAAAATCTGGGAGTCAAATTTGATTCCTCTCTCTCCTTCTCACCTCACATCATGCACCTTGCCAAGAAGGCCCACTTTCAACTCTACCTCCTCAAAAGTCGTTAGTTTTTCCCGCATCAATGCATAGTGGCCTTCTTCATTACAGTTTTTGTTTATCCTTAATCCAAGATATAATGTTGTGTCCACCACTTCCAGTTTTTCATTGTCTTTTACCACAGCTGGACTACATTATCAGGACCATGGATTTCTTGATGATTATTTTCATCTCATTTTCTATTAAGTACTTGTTGAAGGCCTCTATCCTTCGCTGTAGCCCGATGGGCGTTTGATCGACGAATACCACATCGTCAGCATACAGCATCCATGGCACTTCCGTCCCATTTATCTTTGGGGCGAAGGCACGGGTCTGTTCTTGCGTATTCTTCATGTCTGCCATATAAGGAAGGCAGCCAAGGCACATCCCTGCTTGATTCCACAGGATGTTCCGATCTTTCCGGTCACCCCACCATTTGCTGCGGTTTGGACCTTTATCGTGGTGTCGGTGTACAGGGCTTGGTTGGCTTCTAAAAGGTGTACCGGGCATCCCCATGTTTCCATCTTTTGCCACAGGCGTTCCCGGTTTATCCCATCGAACGCCTGTTCGAGATCAGTAAAGGCTAAATAGATGTCTTTTTTTCCTTCCAGAGCGTTTGCTTTAATAAGGTTGATTAGGAACACATTTAAAGCTGTTCCTACTCCACTGATGAAAGCTGATTGTCTCTCATCCAGGATTTTGGCCTGGATCGCCCCTTTTTTTAGTGCTCTTAGCAAGATAGATGTAAATAGTTTGCCCAGAGAGTCCAGCAACGTTATTGGTCTATAATTTCTGGGGTTCCCTCTATCTCCTTTTTTGTAGATTGGTACAATGTAAGCCTCTCTCCAAGAGGAGGGGATTTGTCTCGATCGTCTTATTTGCTGAAATAGTGCAGAGATTAAATCTGACCATTCCTCGCAGCTGTCTTTCAGCATCTTATTCGAGGTGCCACCTGGGCCCGCTGCCCTAGAAGCACTTAGTTTTTTTTATCATCATGACGATGTCATCTCTGTTGAATTCTAGAGCCCAGGGAGTTACTTCAGGGGCCTTGACTATAGCCTTTTTCTTAATTTTCCCCTCATATAATGAGGTATAGGGCCTCATTATGACCCAGGTGGAGGACCATGTGCTATTAGCACCATGGTCCATGCCGGTGTCCGCAATGGCGGAATGGGGAATTACCACCCCATTCCGAGGTTGGTGGGGCGGTAATTGCCCAAGCCCCATAGGGCTCAATGGGGAAGGCGCTAATAACGGTACCGCAAATTGCGGTACCGTTATTAGCACCAAAGTCCCTTTGCGGGTCCCTACTTTAATGGCTGGAAAAACTAGCCGTTAAGGTCGGTTCCCGCAAAGGAACCTCGTAATCAGGCGTTAAGGGTTTAACGGCACCGACACCTTTTACGGAGCCGTTAAACCCTTAACGCCAGGTCGTAATGAGGCCCATAGTGTTTAAACCAGTTTTCCTCCGAGACTTGGTTTACACCTACTGCTGATTGGTTAAGGTCTCTATTATTGATTATATCCCATGTGCTTCTTGCATTATTAGCTGACATTGCGTCTAGCATTTTCTCGGCGTCTCCTTGAGCTCTCATAAATCGAGTTGAGCGGAGCCAGTTTTTATATGTTTGCCGACACTTCCTCCATTGTTTGTCTTTATCACTAGAGCTGGCCTTTTTAATGCGGGTCAGCTCAGCTCTATATTGTTTCCTTCTGGCCACTAAGAGCTCATCATATGCATGTTTCTTTTGAATGGTTTACACCTTATTTGGATCATACTTGACCTCAAAGGCTTCAACCAGCCATTTTTATTCAACCACATCCTCTCCGTTCCCAATGGAATTTTCATATTTTTGCACCAGTTGTGGAATTGACTGTGTTTTAATCCTTAATCAATTTCTTCCCCAGGAGACTTCCGTTTCCATCATTTCTTTTCTCTTCAGTGGTGGTCTCATTTTCCAAGCGAGTTCCATTTTCAGTAAACTATGATCACATTTTTTTTGTTTCTTAATTGGAAAGGTGTTTATCCATTCCAGTGTATTACCTCCTACGAAACAATAGTCCAGACAAGCTCCCGATTTCCCGCAGTGCCATGTATTAACTCCTGTCAAGTTGCCTCTCGTCTGGCTATTTAACATCCTCATATTTCGGACTCGCATTTCCTCCATTTTTGTTCTTTCCCTATTAGATGGGTCATCTTTTGATCTTCCCCTCCATGTCCAGCAATTTGATGTTTAAATTTCCACTAAGGAGTATCAGCTGGTCTTCCATCGTTGACTTGTCAATGGCATTCATGATGTCTTTTAAGTAGCCTTCCAGGTTAGGCATATTTTCGCTACATTAGGTGTTTATCACTAGTAACTTCGACGGCCCCTCAAGCCCCTCTGATTGGAGTGTTATTTTTGATATTTGTACATAGGGATTTGGGGTAAGGTGTTCCAAAACCTGCAGGGCACTGTCTAATTTTTTGAGAATCATAAGGCCTGCGTATGGTCTCCCTTTAGGCCCCTTTCTGGGCAGGTTAATGTACACTTCATATCCTCACAGACTGGTGTGTCCCGCAGCCAGGATTCCGGGATGGAAAGGAGGTCATATTTGCCCAAGAAACTACTGTCATTAGTAAACAAATGCTTGAGGCCTCCAGTGTTCCATGAGGCACAGTAGACGTATCTTTGGGCCTCCTCCTCAATCTATTGTTTTTTCTTTGTGTTTAAAGTACTTGCCATCCACGTCCAGTCAGTGGGGATTATTTTTCCTTCCTTTAGGTTAGTTTTGCTCTTCCTCATATTCCCTGAGTTATCCACTGTAAACCTCAGGGTTTTCATTTGATCCTCACTTTTTTTTATTGTAAAAGGGCTTTCCCTCTGAAATTTTCGATTGTTCTTTTGCATTTTCTCTTACATCTTTTTAACTTCACCCCCTGGGATCGGTCTGGATTTTTCACTCAGTTTCTTTTCTGTGTATTTTTTTCTTTTTGTGGTTTTTTTACATCCTTGTGTTCTTTTATATCATTGTTTGTTTCTTTTGAATTATTTACATTTAATCTATCTTCCAGGGTTTCTAATCGGAAGCCTTTTTTTCTCAGAATATCAATAGCCTCCAGCAGTTTATGCTTGATTTTGTTGGAGTTTAGGTGTAGAATAACTTGGTCCATCCGCCTTTCTTCCGGAAATTCCACAATTTTTATATCCTCTATTGTTATCGTACGTAAGTTTGAAGTTTGCTTGAAGAGAGTCGTCACGTAGCCCCTATTTAGCCTTGCCCGTCTTGGGCCTTTTGATGTTGTATCAAGCTTTTGGTAGCAGTCTTTAGGTGGACTTGCTCTCCTGGTACTCCAGGGAGGGGAGACTTCACTCTGATCATCTTCCACTTTCCCCACCTCATTTTTTTCAACTTTCATTTTGGCTGGAGCTTTCCTAGCTCTACTTGGGCTTTTTTTATTCTTTGATGACCTGCTGCTTCTTTTTTCTTTTTTTGTTCCAAGGTTTTAAATGGGGAGTGGGCTCTTTGTTCTTCCCGGAGAGGAGCCCTCTGGGTGGGGACTGACTTTTTATCTGCTTTCATAAGTTTCTCTCTTTGGAATTTCGATGTCTTAAGATCTTTTGACTGGGCTCCCAGGTCAGCAGTTTGCCAGTTATCTATGGTTTGCCAATCGGATAAACTGATGCTATCCCATTCCTCCTCTTCATTGTTTTTGTCTATTATTTAGATGAGGTCACTTAAATCTGCAGTTTGCTCCCTCTATTCCCAGTCCTCCTCGTCAACTTCACTAGTGTTTTTAGTTCCATTTGTCCTGTGTTCATCCAGCGCCCCCCGCTCACTAAGTGTCATTTCCCTTCTTGGCTTCTTTGCACATTGCAAGCTCTCTCTTTTAGGTGGAGTTCTTAAATTCGTCAGAAAAGCTCTGGAGCCGTTTACTTTCCGTTTTAGTGTTTAGTTTTTTGATTTTTTTTCCTTTTCCATTTTTTTGATGCCACCTTTCCCCCTTGATGTTCCTGGCTATTTGAAGTACCACCTGTGAAAATTGCAAAATTTGTTCAGTCCGGTTTGGGCACGGGCTCTCCTCTCTCATCAGCCTTCTTTTGCAGAGAGATCAGGATTGCATCGTCTGGGGGATTTCCTGTTTGATCAGATTGAGTGCCTTCTCCTTGTTTTCAATTTCATTGGACCATTTCCAGCCTTTATGTTACCTTTCAACTATAAAATAACTGGTCTGGAGGGTGGGTCGAGTTTTTCAGGAGGGAATGGGTTAAAGGGTGACCTGTTGTTTGTCTTGCAAGCAAACTAATAAATCACCTTTTGTCTTTATCATAACCAAAAATTATATGAGAGTCTGATTTCTTTGGCAGTTGGTGCCGTGGCTTGGTCCTGTTGCTCAATGCTGATGCATCTCCATACCCGAGTAGGGCCTCCTCTCAAAAGCCCCATGTGCACGATTGAAGGAGTTAAGGGGTCCTTGTTAAAAACTCCAAGACGTAGTCAGCAAGAAGATTAGCCACTCAGTGGGGCCAAGGATGCTGTTACTATAGTGATACAACAGGAAGATTGGTTCCGGGGTTATGAGAATATGGGATGGCAGTCTTTAGTTTTTAGTGTCCTTTTTGCCTGTTTTATCACTGTAGTATTGACAATCATATTGTATTTATAGCCTGAGATAAATCTGGCAAAATACTTACAGCGGTAATTTAGGTAGGCTGGCCTGGTAAGAGCCAGTAGGCTCCCTAGTATGTTCTGGGTTAGTTGAGGGCCATTTGAAAAGCCCTCTTTCTGTGTATTGATATTCTGTTGTTGATAGGGAACAAAGGGGGATACACCAGGAGAAAGGGACCATGACAAATACATAGCCCACAACATAAATAGGAAAAGAAGAGTGAGTATAGAGTTAGTGCCCTACAGCCCTTTCAGGGCCACTCATCAGTGTCTGTAAAACCCCACCCTTCTCAGCAATTTAAATGAGTGAAGTCAAATGTGTTGCATAGGGGAAATTGTTTTAGGCCGATTGTTCACAGGGAAATTGTTAATAAACCAAGGGACAGAAATGGGTAAAGAATAGTGAAAGCAAGCAGAAACCCCTCAAAAGGGCACTCCTGCTCACTTTATGTATACCATCTTTAACAGTGCCACGTGCAGGTTTCTTGAGCGCCGGCACCTGTTGACGTAGGGTAATTGGAAAAACCAGTTTCCAGAAGAAGAGAAATCAAACTTCGATAAACTAAGGGCTTTAAGAGGGGTATTGTTGAAGCAAAAAGCAAAGGTGAGCCATACACACTGGGGTGTATGCTATGTCATTGGAGGAAGCTACATCTGGGCAGAATAAGTCTATCTAAGATCAGGTGACTGAAAGACACGAAAAACAGACTGGCGGAAACAATTTGGGCCTCATTACGAGTTTGGAGGTAGCCATGCCTCGCTGTCAAAGTCTAGCAATATGGACCTCAGCGTGATTCCTGCTCGTACCTGGGATACCAACTATATTCATTGCATTTTTGCTTATCTGTGAATTGTGACCTGTGGCCTCGTCCCCTCCATATCACCGCCTTCTTAAACCCTGGTGCGCACTCACCATTGCACGCACACAGCAGAAGTGCCAGGAAGTTGAAGTAGCACCGCTGAACTATTATACACGCTGAACATTTCCACACCAATCTACACGAAGAACATACTCAGTGCTCTGACGTAGGCGACAGGCTTATTCACGGACGTGCATCTTTATTATTTTTACATAGGCTTTCAGAATGCAGAAACGCAAGACGCACCATGAGCTCATTTATAACGCTTGCTCACGCTTCTCTTGAAACCCGTTACCATCATGAGAGATATAATGGAAACACGATACTGGCCATGAAACTGTATGCCACTATAACCTAAAGCATCCATGCACTAAATGGATTACTCGTGCACCAGGCCCAAGTAGGCCTCAAGCAAGAGTTCCCGTGGACATTAACAAAGCAAAAGTCAGGTTGCTGAGCCTGCAGAAAGAACCCAGTGGAGCAACCAGCCAAGGTCGTAATGTTGCAAACCCACAGTCAAGAAACAAATCTTCAAAGGCACGATGTTGCAACCTCGCACTCCACGTACCAATGTTAAAATCATATCTGCAAATTAAACCAGACATACAGTGGAAAAACAATATTAATTGTGCAGAATTATGCCTCAAACACGGTCCCTCCCCACGTGACCAAGCCGAACCTGACGAGATGCCAAAACCCAGGAGAGAAAAGGCGTCTGGGTACCTCGCTACGAGACGCAGGCCGACACACTTGAAAGGCTCAATGGACACCTGCTACAGTGGGAACGGTCAGTCTCCCACCTATGAATAAATCCTCACATTGCCTGCACGTACCCATATTGAAACACTGTTGCAACCACAGGTGCACCGTGTGCTGGGAACAACGGTGGTCCCAGGCTGGGGAGCTCACGGATGCACCAATCAGAACATAAGGTTCTTATCTCAGACGTCAGCAACGTTAGCCAATCCTCAGGGGTCTTCATGTAACAATTCTTATGTATCTAATTGTAGGGACAACCCAGATATACCACCTGACTACATCTTAACCACTAATATCATTCTCTATATGCGTACTATACTAACCCCACCACTCGAGCAACCAATCAAGAGTGGCGATAGGTTCTTTTGGTAACTTTTTGGAATGACGCAAGTAGCGCGTCATAATGTAGTAAAAAGGGCCTGCGAGCCCCACTATTGTGTGTGTGTCAGGACGAACGCGTACGCTCCTTGACCCATCCCTGCCGTTTGCATAATAAACGGCAGAAGTTGCCTTGCTCCTTGTGTGTGCCTCATACTCTGTCTCGATCCGAGATATACACGGGAGGAGTTGGGGCCTCCCTGCCCGGAGGTCTGCGGACGGCCCGGCCGACCCCGGCAGAATCCCCCCCGACAAGTTGGAGGCACTGCTGAGATCTGTTTAAGATCGACTTTTATTTTTTATTTTTCCAGGCACTCCCGTTGCGGGGAGGCCCGGCGGCGCGGCCCCCTCTGCCGTTGCCCCCTTCTGAGGACTACAGGACCATCGCGGAGCTGCGAGAGGACCGGACAGCGCAATCCGGATATTGGCCCTCGGGAGCCGGTTGAGAAGTATCCCGCCCGCGGTCGGCGAGTGTCCAGACGTGGTCCAGACGAGGGGAGGTGGCGAGCCGCTTGGAGGGGTGCACGCAGTCGAGCGGCCCTGCATCGAGGGAACTTGGTGAGCATGACACGCACAACAAGCAATGCGAAATTGTGAGGGAGGGGGCGGAAGTAAATAAGGGAGGAGGGAGGTATTGTAAAAAGGTGGGGTGAAGGTTTAATTGAGTGATGATAATGGAATGAATGGTAGTGAATTGAGTGCGAGAGAAGGCGGCTAACGTTACGCGAAAGAGGGGGGCAGGGCACGAGAACAACACGTGCAGACGCTCGCAACAAAAAGCTAACGTTACGCGAAAGAGGGGGGCGGGGCACGAAAACATCACGTGCAGCCGCTCGAAAGACACTGATTGGCCTAAATCGCGACTACGTGTGAGGGTGGGTGTGTGTGGTTTCCTACGATTTGACATTTATCATTCAATGAGTAGATGAGGTTCCCTATTGTTCGAGCAAGAAACTCGATAGGTAGATGAGGTTCCCTATTGTTCGAGCAAGAAACTCGATAGGTAGATGACGTTTCCCTGTGGGCGGTGGCTAGTTACGTAGTTGCCCAAAACGGAAGATAATTGGCTGGTTAAGCCCTCCTGTTGAGGGGCGTATCACACGCGAGGCGACGCAGCGTGCGCAGTCCGGTTATAGTATTGATGAGATTACCTTGTTCCAGGAGAGACAGGAAGACAGCTGTAGGGTTAGCGGGGTAGATTGCAAGTGTATTTTGAATTTAAAGAACATAACACGAATATACCAGTAGTTCGAAGAAATAGGTGACGTCACCAGTAGGGATTTAGTAAGATATCGTGAACACAAGAAGCTTTGGGTTTGACATTGGTGGGGAAGAGAAACATGATAAAGGAGCGGACACGGAGATAAACGATAAACGAGTGGATCAAAGAGGAGAAGGGGAAGGGGGCGTGGCTGCGCACGGAGAACGCCGGCCACGGCAAGTGTAAAGGTGGGAGGAGAACGGGGAAAAAGGACGACTGTGTAAGATCGTCGTAAGGGGTACGCAGCTGCAGGGGGCTGCGTGCGCTTCGGCCGCAGGGGGCCGTAGGGGAAGGAATATAATATAACATCATAAATATATTTGTTTTATAATTTTTTTTTTTTTTTTGTGATTATTATCATTGCATAATTTGTCAAAGGATTGTCGTAAGTCCCCACACTTGCGGGGCAAGGTAAGCAATAAAAGGTTGTATGTTGCAAACTGGTAGCAAGGGGAAGGGTAAGAAAGGGTGCGCTAGTATGTCATACGGGAGAGGGTTGGGAGGGTGGGGGAATACCCTCACTACCCCACTACAACATATATGCACCACACTGCCACCACATAGGGAGAAGTTAATTAAGTACAGCATAGAGTGGACCCAGGGGACGGACAACAAAATGTTGACACCATGGCCGCCTAATGGTAGCTTTGACCCATATGCCCAACATTCACTATTAAACCATCTGCACAATACATACAAGGGGAAGAAGTTGGCAAACCATGTGGAGGTGTTTAACTTATGGAGGATGTTCCAGGGGTCTAGACCAGGACCAAATGGAATGTTCACTATGGGGGAAACACCGGAAGAAAAGGAGATTAAGAAAGAAGGAACGGATGGGGAAAAGGAGAGTGAAGGAACAAAGAATATGGGGAATGAAAAACTGGGTGGAGGAAAGGTTGATAAATTAGCTGACATAAAACAGGAACCGAGCAATGAGATACCCTTAACACCGGGAGTGAAAACAGAGGGGGGAGGGTTGTACCCTTTAAGAGAATTAGGAGAAATAAAAGGACAGTTAAGGGCGGCTGAAGGATACTCAAACCCGGCATACAGCCCTCCACCATATGTGGCTCATGGAAAGATACCAATGGGGGACGGGAGGAGAGAAGAGCAGACTGTAGAGATAGGAAACGATGAGTGGGTAGCTGCACAGATATTGTTGAAATTACGAGGATCACTAACTGGAGAGGAAAGGGAGGCGGTAAAGAGAACAAACGAGGATAGTGAAAGAGAGAGTGAAATGAGGGGAGAGGAGCTGCTACGGCAGAAGGAAGAGATTTTGGAGGAAAGATTAGCTAAACTAAGGGATGAGCAGAATGAACTGATAAAACAACTTGAGGGGGAGGAAAGAGAGAGAGTGAGGAAAAGGAAAGAAGGTAAGGACGAATTGGAAAAATTAAGGGAGCAAAGTGAGGAGAGAAAGAGGGAAGCTGTAAGGGTAAAAGCAGCAGCAGAAAGGGTATCAAGAGTAGTGATGAGGGAGAAGAAGAAGGAAGAAGAAGAAAATGAAAAAGAAATGGAAATATGGAGGAGGAGGATAATATCAGAGACAGCTAAAAAATATGAAGAGGGGAAGGTAATAGAGAGTATAGTAGAAAGAGAAAGGGTGAAATGGGAAAGGAGGAGAGAGGATGAAAGGATATTGGAACAGATGAGCAACGAAGTAATGGAGGAATTAAAAAGGAAAAGAGAGGAAAATAGTAGGGAGATGGAGGAGAGGAGTGAAGGGGAGAGAGAAGAGAGTAAGAGGGAGAGTGAAAGATGGGGAGAAGTATATAAAAATAGAGAGGTAGCAACAACGTCAGCACTAAGGGGAACAGGTGGTAACAACGGAAAGGAAGAGGGAGACCTAATAGACTTAAAAACTGTAACAATAAAAGGAAAAAAGGCAGAGTGGGGGGCGCAATTTATGAATGATTTTTGTAGTGAGGATGGAAGGAAGAGTGAAAGGGAAAGCTTAGATAAGCTATACCTCACTAGAACAAACATAGATTCGCCATGGGTGAGTAGAAGATGGGAGGAGCTGGAGAGAAGTAAGGAGGAAGTGAAAAGAATGGGAGAAACACAAACTAACGAACACACGCCACCGACGCTCACCAACCAACACACGCCACCCACATCACCATCACGCTCTCTAACGCCACACCCCACATGTTCAACAACTGCACGCTCTCTGCACAGAATAAAGCTCGCACCCTTCATGGACGAAGTTACACCTTATGCATGTCGGCTTAGGGACCTCCCTAGTCGCAGGCAAGACAGGCAAACAGACGTGCCAATATTGAACACAGGAAAGGATGAAAAAAGGGGAAAGGAAGAAGAGGGAGGTAGGAGAAGAGGTAGTAAGGAAGGATTTGAAGTAGTAAAAGGAATGGGGGAAGAGGAGGGGTGTGAAGAGTTAACATCATGGAGCATAAAGGATGACACAAGACAGAATGTAATGCCACTGCTGGAGAGAGGAGGGGTTAGACCACAATATGTACCTTGGAAACATACGGATAAGGAAAACATAAAATGTAGGCTCCCATCATTAAGTGGAGGTGCGGGTAAATGGATATATGAAATGGAAAAACACACCGCAGGACAGAAACTAGCAGTGGGAGATGTTAAGGGCCTGTTAATATCAATATTAGGGGATAGAGCGGATGACATTTGGAAAAGAGCGGGATTCCATGGGGTAACAATAACAAACACATCGCATGATGGGGCACCATTTGCAAACTGCAGACATGCGCTATGGCAGGCACTAAGAGTGCAGTACCCAGACACATCAGACATAGGAGCCATTACTTCCCGTAAGATGGGTGAGAACGAGGATCCTGTTGATTATATCCAGGATATTCAAGAGAAGTGGCGCATGGAAACTAGAGAACAATGGGACAAAACACCAGCCATATTTTATCATATACTAGTACAAGGGCTCCCAGAAGGAGTTCAGAGACAATTAAAGAAAGTAGTGGGGATGGAAGCAAAACCATGGCCGGAAATACAACTGACTATAGTACATCACTGTAGAACATGGCAAGGAAAAATGAAACAAAAGGAAGAGGACAGGAAAACAGAAGAGGCCAAATTAGTACAGAAAAAACTTACTAAATATACCATGGAAGGGGCACTAATAACTGCGCCAACACCAATGGCCCAAAGCCCAACGCAAGTAGTGGCTGCACAAAATCCAGCTCAAATAGCGCCTCCACAAGAGGTAATAGAGCAAGTGCTGCCTCTGCAATCACACGCACAGAACATGGGAGGAGGGTACCCAATGCAAGGAGCTGGGTATTATAATTATAATAGAGGGAGAGGAGGGTTTATGAGGGGAAGAGGATACGGATATAATACCCAACAACAGGCTGGGGGACTCAGAAATAACTACCAGACAGGGCAACCAGTATACCAGGACAACACAGGGAACTTCCCATGGCAAAACAGGGAACCACCCGTGTGTTGGAGCTGCGGACTATTAGGACACATGTCACGTACATGCAGGGTCAGGCCAGGAACACCAGCATGGAACGAACAAGCACAACATAGGACATCACAAGAACAGCAGGGCATACAACCACAGCAGATGTCACCACAAGGGAGTGACCAACACTATTCCCTACCACAACAACAAATAAAACAATACCTGCCACAAGTAACTGGTGCAGCGTTAATACAACCACCACCACAACCTGAACGAACGCAATTGGGTGGGGTGACGGTGTTGGGGCACAACCCTTACACAGGGAATGGCCAGTCATTGTACCCCCAATAGGACAGCCCACAGACGGCCTTGGTGTGTCCCATCCTGTCAGTAACACCTAATAGTGCGGAGGAGCCACGCATAGAGGTAACGATAGGTGACAAAAAATTATCATTCCTTGTTGACACCGGGGCAACCCGGTCTTGCATAAGGGAAGGTAAGTTTAAGATGTCAGGCGAAGCCATGAACACACAAGGGTTTTCTGGGGCTAAAGGGTTGGTTCCATTTACTGATAACGTTCCGCTATCTATTGGAGATTACGATCTGTCAGTACCACTTTTGTATTATAGTGCCTCACCAGTAAACATACTGGGGAGGGACATAATGAACAGATTAAATATGACGATCTCCTTTACAGAGGATGGCATAATTTGCTCTACTCCAGGGATTAACATGCTTGCAGCACGACAGATTTTGCAAGCATACTGTGGACAGATAGCGATCAGGGCGGAGCCGGTAGACGGCGAGCTATTCCAGTACGGAACAGACATGGCATTTGCATGGATGCCAGGGATAGGAGGGAAAATATGGAGGAGACCAGCAGCCTATCTATTCCGACCAGAAACACCAGCTAATGAACTGGAAGGGAAGGTCCTTGCAGTGGACATTGAGAGCATTATTGCAACAGCTGATTATGTTGCTGTGCACGCCCAAGATAAAGAAGGGAGAGCATGGAGGGCGGTGATAGCACTAGCAGAAGGATGTAGGCTGACCCAGGTGTCAGATGAAGAGTTGTTTTCAGAAGAAAAGGAGGAAAATGAAATGGTGTTCATGATGAGTGTAGAAATGTGGCTAAAGGTGGCTCACAAACAAGTGGCACAGAAAATTGCAATGGCACTTGAGGCACCCGCTGGCACACCAGTCCCATTTTTTAAAGAAGATATGTCAAAGGTGCCAAAATCATTATGGACTATTAGCCCTTATGATGTAGGATGCATTAAAAGCATAGGGGGTGTAAGGATAAAATTAAAAAAGGGTGCCATACTACCAAGAGTGAAACAATACCCATTGTCAAGAGAGGCAGATGAGGGCATATACGAAACCATAACAGCCCTTATAAACAATGGCATATTGGTCCCCTCAGAATCCCCATGCAACACAGCTGTGTACCCGGTGCGCAAGGCTAAAGGAGGGTCTTGGCGGTTCATACAGGACCTCAGACCGTTGAACAACATAGTAGAAGCAGAGTATCCAGTAACAGCAAACCCGGCCACAATTTTGTGTGGCATTCCAGCAGAAGCATCACGGTTTACAGTGATTGACCTTAAAAATGCTTTTTTCTCAATACCATTACACCCAGACTCACAAGACTTGACAAGCTTCACTTACCGAAATAGGAAGTGGAAACATACCAGATTACCACAGGGATATTGTGAATCACCTTCAATTTTCAATAGGGTAATACAGATGGATTTGGGTAACGTTGAGTTGGAAAGCACAGTGTTACAGTATGTGGATGACATAATAATTTGCAGTACAAATGAAGATAAATGTAGAGAGGACTCATTAAAAATGTTGACGATATTGGCTGAAAAGGGGTACAAGGTAGACATGGAAAAGATACAATACTGTCAGGAACAGGTACTTTACATTGGCCAACTGATATCACAATATGGAAGAAGGATTGCACCACAAAGAGCACAGGCAATATCAGGCACTCCCGTGCCACAGACTGTAAGAGAACTGCAGCAATTTCTGGGACTGTGCAACTACTGTAGAGCATGGGTATTTGATTACAGCTCTTACATAGGACCCCTGCTTGAGGGTTTGAAGGAAGCAAATAAAGGGGAGAAAAAGTTGGGATGGACTATGGAAATGAAGGAGGCATTTGATGAATTAAAAGAAGCAATATCAACTGCTCCAGTACTAGCATCCCCAGACTATGAGCGACGATTTTTTATATTTTCACATTGCGACTCAGCAGTAATGAAAGCAGTATTGGCCCAAAAGACTAGCATGGGCTATAAACCAGTAGCATTTTACAGCGGTCACTTAGATCCAATAATGTTAGGACAATTCTCTTGCGAACAAGGTCTTGCTGCAGCTGCATTTGCAGTAGAAAAAGCATCATCAATAACTATGGGGTGTCCAACTACACTATTTGTAGAACATGCACTATTTGCGATATTGAATAAACCTAAGTCCACACTGACGACACAGAGGGCAACAGGTTATGAGATTATTTTGTCCAAAGCTGAACTGGCAATTGTTAGATGTAGCACGGTTAACCCTGCAAGGTTCCTAGCAGAAGTAATTGAAGAGGGAGATTACGCCCACGACTGCACCCAAGTAACTGAGATGTACTCATGTACTAGGAAAGTTGAAGAAAACGCACTAGAGGGAGGTGAGCTTTTGTTTATTGATGGGTCATCAACTATTGATCAAGGAGACGGGATAAGGAGGACTGGGGCAGCAGTAGTACAAATGATGGAAGCGCCAGTGTGTGTGGCTATTAAGTGTGTACAATTACCACAGCATTACTCTGCTCAAGCGGCGGAACTGGTTGCACTCATATTGGCACTAAAGGAAAGTTTTGATAAAAAAGTTACTATATATTCCGACAGTGCATATGTTACATCCACTGTCCACTCAGGGCTATCAAAGTGGAGAAGAAGAGGGTTTAGGAGAGCTGACGGCACTCCAGTACAACATGCCCTCTTGTTGGCTGAACTAATTGAAGTAATAAACGATCCCCAAGAACTAGCCCTAGTAAAATGCACAGCACACACCAATGGAGAAGACTATATATCAAAAGGAAATGCAGCAGCAGACGCACATGCAAAATATGCTGCATATTTTGGTGAGATATGGAACCCCACAGACTCACAGAGAGGGAGAGGGAGGGGAATAGCGAGGGAGATGTTAATAAAAGAAGGGTACACCCATCTCCCAGCCACCCAGATTATGGAGTTACAAGCGGCTGCACCAATGGCCGAAAAAGAAGTATGGGTGAAAAGAGGATGCACAATGTCACCAACCGACGCACTATGGCGCCAGGGTGGCACTGGGAAAGTTGTAATACCATTGGCATTGTTAAATACCGCCTTGAACCAATTACATCACCCTGCCCATACAGGCAAAGAAATAATAGCAGCACGAATTAGAGAAGATTGGTTCTGTCCCGAGTTAACATCCCATGTGTCAAATTTTATCAGCAATTGCCTTACATGTCAACAGTTCACGGCCGGTCATACTTTAAAGGTGATAAGAGGTACCATACCCCGACCAGAAGGACCTTTTCGGCACCTCCACATTGACTATGTTGATATGATCAACATTTGTCAAGGCAATAGATACATGATAGTAGTAGTATGCCCATTTTCTAGGTGGATCGAAGCAGGGCCCTGTTCACACCCTGATGCGTTTAGAGCAGCCAAATTTATAGTAAGGGAGGTATTCCCCAGGTGGGGAGTGTGCGAGGTGTTAAGATCAGACAACGGACCCCATTTCGCAAATGAAATGTTCCAGCATATCACATCCCTACTGAACATTAAACACAAATTTGCATGTGCGTACCACCCACAGGCCAATGGTGTATGTGAACGCCTGAATGGCCTATTGAAGGAGGCAATTGCTAAAATACAGCAAACAACAAAGAAAAGTTGGTTGTATTGCCTTCCGTTAGCACTGTTCGAACTTAGAAACAGGCCAGGGTCCGACCACCACCTCACCCCACACGAGGTGGTTACTGGACGCCAAATGCGCCTTCCCCTAACACCAACGTCAAGGGCATTCACCGACCAAGAAAGTTCTGCGAATGTGTTAGGTGATGAAATGTATCAATATGTGTCTTCTTTGATTACTAGCGTTGTGTTTGTGTCTCAACAGCTCGAGCGCACACGGGGCGGGTCCACCAGCAACCAAGAAATAGACGAAAATACAGAATTGGGAAAGGAGAACTTGTGCCAACTTGCCAAAGGTGACCACGTACTACTTCGAAATTTTAATAGAAAGTGGAACCAGCAGAGGTTCACTGGCCCCCATTTAGTAGAGGACGTATCAACAAGAGCAGTAAAACTAAAGGATAAGCGTGCGTGGAACCACCTGCATGATGTAAAAATTTACAAACTGCAGACCCGCCCCAGCGCCAACGACAGGTCCATTGGAAAAACGCCAACAACATCCCCGGCAGCGGAAGAAAACACAACCACAGACAACGACCCAATTGTTCCCTCGGAGAGAATAACGGACGAAGAAGGGGGTGATCCCCACACTGCCCACCCCATGGTCACACGTTCAAAGAGTAAAACTGCTCCCGCCATCTGAGCAAACCCCCCCCCCATTGACTACTAAATACAATTGTAATAAAAACTAAGGACTTCGCTTGCACCAATACACATGTAAACACGTGAATGTTCTCTTTTTCTCTCGCACATACAGGAGCTGCGTAATATTGTATTGTTAAGAAAAGTTATCTAACAAATTCAGTGTGCAGGCGTAGATGGTGCTGCCAGACGATAGTTACCCAGAAGAATTGTCACACCAATTTGTATACGAAATAAAAAGGCCAACATACTTAAAAAAGAAAAGGGTACGTGTATACTACACGGCCTTCCTCCTGGCCATAGAAAATTACATGCCCCACCTCCGCCCATACTTGCCGGTCTTGAGAGACCGATCACTTAGAGTAGCGTGGGAGCAACTCTTCACCTGGGCACTGAATGACTATTTGATAGGGAGAGCTTAATGAAACAAAACTAACATTTAATAACAAGCACTTTTTGAGAATTTTTAGGCGGGCAACTTTAACGTCGCAAGAATACGCTGCCAGGACTGCAGCAAGGTAAGAGCAAAAATGTCGGTGAGGTTAGCATATGTAATAAAAATAATAGGGATTTTTATGATCACCGGAGTTTTGGCTGCCTCTGTATGGCAGTACAGCTATGCTATGAGTTTTTTTGCTGCACCCAAACCTAATGTACCCCACCTCCCTGCTGCAACAGGTGTTACGTCAGGTGGTAACAGTAACAATGAACAAAAGCGAAATAAAGTTAAACGCAGCACATACTCAGACAATAAAGGTATTGATAATTATGTACAAGATTCAGCACACGTCACAAACAACATATGGTACCAGCACATGACCCGCATTGGTAAGCAGACAACTGAGGATAGCTGTTACGTTTGCTCATTAATACCATACGCCATGAGCGCTTCACGAACATTTGTTGCCACAGAAATAGATGAAAAAACAGCACAGTGCATAATATATTTGGCCCTGTTCCAAACGAAAGGAAGATTCCAAGGAACAGTAGTGCACATGACATGGAAAACACGAGACTCATACCCATATGAAAACAACTTCCTCAAGACCTATCTGAGTTATCACAAGACCAGTTTACATGCTGAAGCATTCAGATACATAACAAGTGGCCCTGAAAAAGGAGAAACAAAGAAGGTAACACTGCAGTATCTACCATGTGATTGGTACGCCACGGAAGTTCCGGGTAAACAAGGATGCTGGGAGAGGCCATTACTGACGATAACAGGAAAGGTGTTCCTGGGTACCAGCTGGGAGATAGGAGTGGTTGGCAGCAACATGGTAACAAAAGAAACTATCTCAACCATCGAGACACACAATCATCGATGTTGGACGACATGGATCAAGTATGTACCAATGCTCACGTGGGTAGAAGAAGATGAAGACCCGATAACTATATTACCATTGACTGCGCCCAAAGTATGTTACCAGCATAAAGGAGAGGTGGACGTGGGATATAACACCAATTGTGCAAGTGTGATGGAGTTACCTGAGGGGGGAGCGGGAACAGCAGTAATAATGGACCATTATTGGGCCTGCGGAGAAAAGGCATATCATACACTGCCTCCCCTGTGGAGTGGTGTGTGCACAATGGTACACGTCAATGTACCATCACTAGTGGTACCTAAGAAGCATGTCGATGTGGCGAAATTTCCGAAAATGGATGAAGGAGACAGGAGAAGAAAGAGATCTGCACCACTCCAGAAGGAGCAAGAAAACAGGACCAACAGCAATGATACTGTCCTAAACAGGAGAAAAAGACAAGGAGAGCCATTAACAGGAAATTATCTGTGGGGAAGGTCGGAAACGGAACTAACATCAATACCGCCAGAACACAGACTATTCAGCAGAGCAGCAATGTTCTTCTCCTCAATAATACATCCGGGACTGCAGGCATACGCAAACGCAAAATGGCTGCAAATAACCAGATGGGAACTAATGATGACCATAAATTCGACAGTAAATGGGTTTAACGCAATTAAAGAGGAGCTGCGAGCTGTAAGGATGGTAGCACTACAGAACAGATATGTATTGGACCTTCTCACAGCAATGGAAGGAGGAGTTTGTGCAAAGATAGGACAATCATGCTGCACGTTCATACCTGCCAACGATGCCGACAATGGTACACTAACAGAAGCAGTTTCACAATTGGCCCAGATGCACTCCAAAATGATGGACGAAAGTAACGGCGTAAACAAGGATAAAAGCTGGTTTTCACTATTATGGTCATGGATGCCATCTTGGCTGTCAGATGGACTGAAAATAATAGTGGGATGTGCTATTTTGGCTGGAGCTGCACTGATAATAATTAGATTTTGGAAAGCCCGGAAGGCGCGCTCAACTGATGAGTTGCTGGAAATGGTGGGAATGCACCCCTTGATGCCAGCGGATGACGGCCAGCACACAGGTGTGATAATACACGAAAGGGAGAAGTTGCGCACCCAAATCATCGCCAATCATCTAGACCCACCATCAGTGAAGATCGAGAACCCAAGGAACCCTAGGAGCTACATAGGAAGATGGGTGTACTGTACTCCTGGAGGAACATGCGAATACATGTATTGGTCATTTGAAGATCACGTAAACCATTATGGACATCTCGGAGGGATAACCAAGATATGGAGAGTAAGAGGAGATAACGAGAAGGATATGTTTGTGGTCGACAAGTCGACCAGAGGGGGGACTGAAGTGGGAGAATGGAAAACCAGACTCCCGTCCTTCACCTCTCGCGCTTGGCCTAGAGGGTCGCGGCCCAGACACCCGCCACGAGAAGAGTTTGCCCATTTACCAGATGACCAAATACCCTGGTACAGAAACATACGGATGTGTCCATCTGCCTGCCCAACAGCCCGCACTGGCCATGCCGACACCTGCGGCACGGACCAACTAGACTGAAATCTACACATCGTTAGAGATGCCATGACGACCTAGATAACGGGAAGCACCGCTGAACTATTATACACGCTGAACATTTCCACACCAATCTACACGAAGAACATACTCAGTGCTCTGACGTAGGCGACAGGCTTATTCACGGACGTGCATCTTTATTATTTTTACATAGGCTTTCAGAATGCAGAAACGCAAGACGCACCATGAGCTCATTTATAACGCTTGCTCACGCTTCTCTTGAAACCCGTTACCATCATGAGAGATATAATGGAAACACGATACTGGCCATGAAACTGTATGCCACTATAACCTAAAGCATCCATGCACTAAATGGATTACTCGTGCACCAGGCCCAAGTAGGCCTCAAGCAAGAGTTCCCGTGGACATTAACAAAGCAAAAGTCAGGTTGCTGAGCCTGCAGAAAGAACCCAGTGGAGCAACCAGCCAAGGTCGTAATGTTGCAAACCCACAGTCAAGAAACAAATCTTCAAAGGCACGATGTTGCAACCTCGCACTCCACGTACCAATGTTAAAATCATATCTGCAAATTAAACCAGACATACAGTGGAAAAACAATATTAATTGTGCAGAATTATGCCTCAAACACGGTCCCTCCCCACGTGACCAAGCCGAACCTGACGAGATGCCAAAACCCAGGAGAGAAAAGGCGTCTGGGTACCTCGCTACGAGACGCAGGCCGACACACTTGAAAGGCTCAATGGACACCTGCTACAGTGGGAACGGTCAGTCTCCCACCTATGAATAAATCCTCACATTGCCTGCACGTACCCATATTGAAACACTGTTGCAACCACAGGTGCACCGTGTGCTGGGAACAACGGTGGTCCCAGGCTGGGGAGCTCACGGATGCACCAATCAGAACATAAGGTTCTTATCTCAGACGTCAGCAACGTTAGCCAATCCTCAGGGGTCTTCATGTAACAATTCTTATGTATCTAATTGTAGGGACAACCCAGATATACCACCTGACTACATCTTAACCACTAATATCATTCTCTATATGCGTACTATACTAACCCCACCACTCGAGCAACCAATCAAGAGTGGCGATAGGTTCTTTTGGTAACTTTTTGGAATGACGCAAGTAGCGCGTCATAATGTAGTAAAAAGGGCCTGCGAGCCCCACTATTGTGTGTGTGTCAGGACGAACGCGTACGCTCCTTGACCCATCCCTGCCGTTTGCATAATAAACGGCAGAAGTTGCCTTGCTCCTTGTGTGTGCCTCATACTCTGTCTCGATCCGAGATATACACGGGAGGAGTTGGGGCCTCCCTGCCCGGAGGTCTGCGGACGGCCCGGCCGACCCCGGCAGAATCCCCCCCGACAAAGTGCAGTCTAGAAGTGTTGCAGTCTGTGGTGAGTGGTGCAGGGCCAGGTCTCTTTATTTTGTGCTACATCTAGAATTGTAAGTTCTATGTTATCCTAGAGTCAACCAGACTGTTCCTCCGCTACGTTTGCAAATACTGTTCTTATATTGTTTCATCTCTCAATATGTTCTTGAGTTCCGTTGTAAATGTTCCAGAACTCCTGCTGCCTCCTGCTCCCAGAGCTGCCTTAGCTTTATGCTTTGCATTCAAAGTCGGCACTTAATCTGTACCATTTAATGGTTTTAATGTTTCTTAATCTACAATACTCTTTACGCTCTTTACACTCTGCGAATTGGTACATATTGAATAGTTTATGAACTTTTGGCAGTAAATCATAACGCATCTACCATTGATCACATGTACCTTTACTATGGTACGTGCTTAGTTTCTCCTACATTTCCTACAGTGCAGTCATTTTATTTTTTATCCTCATCATCGGAAAATGGCTGGAGGTTTAAGAAGTGGGTGTTTCCACTTTGATCAATCAGCGATTGACTCAGCCAAAACCGACAGATACTATAGGAAAAAATGTTCAACTTGGACTTTCCGATGCAGTTTATTTCCATGATATCCAACATGCACACAGATACATGTTATCGAGTCAGGATTACCTCAGATGGTGCCCTATCCGATCCTATTAAGACTGATGTAGGTGTAAAACAGGGCTGCAATTAGGCGGCCACTCTTTTTAATATTTACTTATCTGATGTCGACAATATTTGGAATATTGATGTTGGCTTTCCGGTTAAACTTGGTAAGCTCAAACTTGAATGGATGGCATTTGCTGATGATAATATTCTCTTTGACAGAAGGCCCTATGCGCTCTAAGTGAAACTACTAAGCTTCTCCATCTATGCAAACAAGTTAAATCTTCGATCCTATGCTATGAAATCCAAGATTATCGTCTTCAATAATATGAAACGAAAAATTTACAGATTCATACGGTACATTGATGGTGAAGTAATACACCAAACCCCAGTACTTAGATATCTGGGCTAGAACCTGTATGCTATTTCTTCTAAAATCGCTTGGAAATCTAATCTTAATCAAAAAATTATTCAGCTTATTTCCCAGTTATATATAACACATTTTGTAAGTACTCGATGTTGCCAGTGCTCAATTTTTACACCCTGAAAGTAGAAGCCATTTTTCTATTTGGTTTTGATATGTGTCTTCTTAATATTAAAACTATACTTGACCAAATACGGGGGAAAATTTGGAAGCAGAGTTTACGCTTATCCAATTCACTCCCTAATTCGATTCTCAGACACAAACTTGGTATATCATCCTTATCTGCAAAATACTCATGGAGACTGCTTTCAAATTACCTGAAAATGTTATCTCCTCCACAAAATTAACTTTATCTGGACTTAGTTTATATGCTACAAAACCACTATGCTATATCAATGGTAACTTTTGATGGCAAAATAAAATCACTCCTAGATAGGATTTATACAAATGGTGAAGATTTATCTACACGTCCAGCTTATGTTAAACATAAACATTTTGAATATGACTGGCAAATTACTCTCAAATCGATTCAAGCCTATTAGAATTATAAAGAATACCCACTTTTTCTCTCAAAAAGAACTCGGAGGTTGCCATATTTGCAGCTCTTTCCTTGAAATAAGGCACGTGATATGTATCTTAGATTTAGATTACGCCAATATCCTACCCTTGACAGAATAAAATATTGGAAATCTACTAAGGATAAAGCCAATAAAGAGTACTGTTGATTCTGTTCCTAAGCTCAGTTTGAAGAAACATTAAAACATCTAATCTTGTATTGCTTACATTTTGAGGAAAATAAAACATTGCTTCTTGGACCTTTTAACCTAGGAGTTACCACTGGCTCAAGGCAAATGATGTGGAACAGGTTAATGTGGGGCTCTAGCAAGTCCAACATTTTGGCTCTAACTCGTCTGCTAAAAAAAATTAATTATGAATTAAATATTAGAAACTCCCTTATTCATATGTGAAATCAAATTGATGAGGACCCTTGTGGACACTTGGCAATGTGGACCTCAGCACCCTGAAAGGAGGAAGGTTTTTTATATATATAATTGTCGCATGCAACAGAGACAATGGTTCCTCCACTCCGTTTTGCGAAAAGATGAAAAAATACGCAATTTAGGCAAACCAACATAGGATATAAAACAGGTAAGAACTTAAAATTACTGTACACATAAAAGGATATCTCTAAGACGACTAAATGCACATACATTATGATACTAAAACAAATGGAATCTGTCCATTTGTTTTAGTCATAAATTCAGAAAGTGTTAATTACAATGAATTTTAATTTAAATATGCTCAAAGGTAAGGAATTCATGTATGGTGTCCTTCTCATTAAGTCCCAGGTTACTAATTATTATCTCTATATGTGCACCTCTTTTTATGGTTTATCCCGGTGGGTGGCCATTTTAAGAGTTAAATTCATACTATGCGCTCGTAAAATGTCAAAGATACTGGTGCGTGAAAACTTCCTAGTATATGCACATATGACATATGACATTCAAATGACACCATACATGAATTCCTTACCTTTGAGCATATTTAAATTAAAATTCATTGTAATTATCACTTTCTGAATTTATGACTTTAAGACGGAACGGGTGTATTAATACCATATATGTCACCACAAATTCATTTGACAGGTTGGGATTTAACCCGAGACTTTTCATTTCCATTCTTTTGCTGAAAAGCAACGTTCCACATTTGTATACAATACCATTAGGTAAACTTTGATTTTTGCTTAGATGCTACATATTTCTTCTCTTTTCATGTTTTTTTTCAAGAGACAAATGAACTCATTATGTTTTTCTGTTTTTTCTCTCCCTTTCCCACTACCTTGTGTTTTTGTTTGTTTTTTTTCATCATTATAAATGTTTGAATTTCGTTATGATTACGGATACTGTTTGATTCGTTTTGATGCTAATAATCTCTTTACCTTAAACAATCCTCCCCTTACCCCCTCCTTTTATGTCTGTGTTGCATTAGATACTATTGTTGTGTGTGTCATAATGGTTATAATGTTTGTGCTACTATTGGTGTATACAATACCATTAGCCCTGATTTGAGAAAGAAGGCGAGTCCGTTGAAACACGTGTTATCACAAAGGGCACTCATCCTAATCAATTATTAAACCTCAATCATTGTATTCCAATTGAGTGGAGTTTCTTTTCTATATTATAACTTGGCGCATGAAGGAATAAGCGCAACCACATTTTTTCATCTTATTCATATGTGTTCTGAACTTGCATAATGATGATTATTTTATTGTATTGAATATGTGCAAAGAGTATAAAACTGATTCTGGAGATGATTTTGTATGTTGGAGCTGCACTTAATGTGGGCTCGCACATTCGGTTCATGTTCGTATTTCCTCCATTGTTTGCATTTTACCAATGGGGTCTATACTGAAATTCCATCTTTTAAAGTGACCCGATTCATAAACCAAAGATTCCATTTGTTTTAGTATCATAATGTATGTGCATTTAGTCGTCTTAGAGATATCCTTTTATGCGTACAGTAATTTTAAGATCTTACCTGTTTTATATCCTATGTTGGTTTGCCTAAATTGCGTATTTTGCAAAAAATGTGTCCATCGTGTTATTATCTTCAGGATTGCTCTTATGAGATATTTGGATAATGTTTTAGAGTAGTATTTAGATGTTATTTTAGCTTTCTCTGAGTCTATGCTGAAAAGATGATCAAGTAATATTGTGTTTTATATATTTAATCGTAGATATAGATATAGAAGGATGAATTGTAAAAGTTTTTTAAACTATACACAATAATAACAAAATACAAAAGAAATAAGTTTCAATAGGCATGGCTCAAATATCTTTCCGGTGACATCCAGAGGGGCAATAAGGCGAGGGTTCTTCAGGTTGTCCCTGTTGCCCTTCCTAAATATTGTGACGATGGTAACTCGTCTCCAAGATCCTGGTATGCTTCGTTCTGTCTCTATTTTTTTTGAACTGGGGATTAGTATTTGGGTGTCGTCAGCATAATTTGTGTATGTGACGCCCAAATTGTCCAGTTTATCAAAGAGGGTTTTGGTGAATGCGTTGTACATGGTGGGTGACATGCATGAGCCCTGTGGCACTCCGCAAGGTGACTGGGGTAGGGGTTGCTGCTGCAGCAATAGAGAAAACTCTCATTGTACGATTTGAGAGGAATGACCTGATCCCGGCTATAGCGTGCTTGGAGAAGTGGGCATCGCTGGCTAGATGACGGCATAGGATGTTGTGATTGACAAGATCAAATGCCGCAGAGAGATCTACGAGTAGGAGGATGGCCAAATCGCCTGTGTATCTGATCTGGTCTATTTGCACTTTCAGGTCTACTAAAGCTGTTTCGGTGCCATGGCCCGGGCGGAAGTCTGATTTGTGGAGGCCCAGCAAATGATGTGTTTCAAGGTATTTTTGGATCTGGACGTATGCAACCCTGTCCAGAATTTTTAGCAAGAATGGTACCGTAGTGATGGGCTGGTAGTTCCTAGGCACGTTAGGGTCCAGGGTAGGTTTTTTCAATAAGGGCATCACCCAGGATTCCTTGAGGTTGTCTGGTAATTTGTTGTCAACAAAAGGACTCTTAAGAAGGGACGTGATGAAGGGTGCAAGGTTGTCTGCACAGTCTTTGATTACAGTGGCAGGACAGATATCACCCTGGCACCGGGTAGGTTTGAGACCTTTTATAATTTTGGTAGTATCCTCTATCGTAATAGCAGAGAACTCAAACTTAGGGAAAGGTTTGAGTGAGTTAGGTTTGGTGGTAGACTGTTGAGGAGTGCTGAGTTTCAGCTTTTTATTATTGATTTTGAGCTGGAGTGACGTGATTTTATCCATGAGGGCCTTTTGGATGTTTTCGCACCATGCTTGGTCTTTAGTGCATAAGTCAGGGGTTTTGGAGGGGGTTTCAAATTCTCTAAGGACATTTTAAATGCGCGTGTTATATGCATTGCTTTTAGTCTGGAGGGTGGCTTTTCTGTATTCAGACGCTAAGAAGGTGAAATGTTGTTTATTAGTGCTGGACGGATTTTTCCTCCAATTATTTTCTGCGTTTCTTTTTTTTTGCTGCAGAGATCTTTAAGTTGAGGTGTGAACCACTGGTTGAGATAAGCTTTGGGTTTGGCTTTGGAATTGCCCAGTGGGGCCACTACATTTAGGGCTGTTTCCATAACTTGATTATAAGTGGACACCAGAGAGGTGGGGTTTGTGGACTCTTCAAGATTTGTTGTGAGTTGAGGGATCAGTGGCAGAATGTTGTTAGGCATTAAGCATATTTCCTGCTATGATGGCCAGGGCCATTGGCGCTGGTAGCTTGGTGTGGGTGTTCATGTTCATTTGGAAAAGTAAGATGTTGTGGTCTGACCACGGGCAGGGATCATTATTGGAGATGAAGGTAGTGCAGTTATGGTCAGCGAGCCAGTGTCAGGATGCCTACCCCCAGGCATCCGGACCAAGCCCATCAGCCCCGGGAGCAGTCATCTAGACATTTAGTAAAACCTCAGCAGCCCCAGCTAGGAGCTATCTGGTTCAGTCCTGGCGTCTTGGGTGCTAGGCTCATAGTAGAAATCAGTCCTAGCACCTAAGGCGCCAGGCTCATAGTCATTACTTACCTCAGGCAGACCATGCTGCAAATGACTCCAATCCAACATGAAGCCTGAAAGGGACTATTTTTCTACAGGGACTATTTTTTACTCGAGTGTGGTTCTAGGGACTTCTTACCTGGGACTACTTTTGAGGCTATTTAAACCACGTCCGACCAACAACACACGCTTTGCTTTATTCTGCATCCAGCAGCGTAACGCTCACCGTGCCTGCAGCCTGCATCCAGTCTTCTGTCACGCCCGCCTCGAATCCAGAGCTCCTAAAACAAAGAGGAAAGAAAGGGACAAGGTTAGAAAACAAACTTATTTCTATTCCACACCTGATTCTGGATCCATCTTGTCTCCGGACCTGTAAAGAACATCATTTCTGCACGCGCCGCACCTCCAGCTGCAGCGCCGCGCCATACTCACCAGTCTACACAGCATCCTTTGGGTCGGCGCTGCCTCCATCATTTCTTCGCCGAACTTCGGCACCTAGGAGACAAAAGAAAACCACAAGGTGAGCCGAGGGAACCAACAAATATAATTCTTACCACCATAGACTTACCTGATTTACCACCAGAGGCATCCTTTTGTGACTCTTCATATTTTCACGTGCCGCATCTGTAAAGAGAGACAAAACAACATGTTTTCAACGTGCAACATTTACCGGACAGCACCGGGTAATACAGACTCTTACCTGAGCGCCACCAGCTGCCACAAGAGCATCTTTTCACGAGCCAGCTGCAAGAAAAGAAAGGATGGGGGAACAAGAGTGAACATCGGACATATTGAACTTAATACTTAATACTTACTGGTCCTCACCAGGAACCTCAGAGTCAATACTCTCCAGAACTCTCCCGAGCCTTCAAACCAGTGAAGTAACTGGAATCGACGGGCCCCTGCAAATCCACGCAGGATGGAGAGCTCATCTTTCAAGAATATAAGGTGAGATTGCTGTGAGGGCATTTCGGAGGTGATTAGTTGGGGAGGACTGTGGGGGTGCCATCACTTGAATCCACAAGTGGCTAAATCCATCTCTCCACTTGCAGGAGAATATTTCTACGGGTTGAACAGACAAGATTAGGAGGGCAGATCCAGTCAGTCATTGCTGCACTATGCATCACGTGGGTGGAGACCGCAGCTGTCCGGGTCTGACCGAAGCCCCTGTGGGAGCCAGGTGAACGTAACAGAATGCAAAGCCTATCTAAAAATCCCCACCCGGGTGTTATGGAAACCTCAGAAACCAACCAACTAGCCCTATTGTTAGGGGAACTTGGGGCAGAAGTGCACTTTGCGCGCCAAGAGACTAATGCCCTCAGGAGAGAACTGATTGTGTCAAAGGAGTGCACAGATGATCTTGCTAGACAATTACTGCAAAACCAAGCTGGGCAAACACCATTACCTGGATTCGGCGGGAATCCAACTCCTGTTTCATCGAGCAATCCTGTGCAAGTGGTTCTACCAGGGAGCATTCCTTTAGCTCCACCCGAACGTTTTGCTGGGGACCCAAAAAAGTTTGCCGTGTTTATGAACTAATGCCGCTTGCACTTTTTATGCAGACCTGGAGCTTTTCCGAATGACCAAACCAAAGTAGCCTTTGTACTATCATATCTTACTGGCAGCGCAGCGGATTGGTCAATTCCATTAGTTAACTAGGATGACCCTCTTCTTCGGGATTTTCAAGGTTTTCAATTGAGCATGGAAAGACTATTTGTCAAACATTCACAGGGACAGGCCCTGGATAAAGAACTTTTATCATTACGACAAGGTAACCAGGATCTACTAACCTATATCGCCACTTTCAATTGATTAGTGGTGGAAATCGGATGGCCAGAGGTAAAACAAATTACATTATTTCATCGTGGTCTTCGGGGTGAACTCAAAGACGTTTTGGCCCAAGTTGTGAACCCACCTCAGGATTGTGCAGAATATATAGACTTAGTGGTCCAGTTAGACCACCAACTTCAGAATAGAAAGGCTGATCGAGCTAAGTTTGAGAATCGGGTATTGGTTAAACCCAATGTTACCCTCAAAGGAACAGATGTATCAGAACCGACGCAGATCGGGGGGGTCAAGGGACCCTTAACTCAAAAGGAAAGAGAAAGAAGACGGCAGATGCAATTGTGTCTGTACTGTGGGGCCTCAGGACATTTTCTACGGGATTGCCCTATAAAAACATCTAAAAGAGTAGTCGGAGTAGCTGATGAAAATCAAACAGAGCCTGATTTGGGAAACGACCACACCCGACAAGCGTAGAGGTCCGCTTGCAGAGCTTGAAGAAGGATACTCAGACTTCGCACTTCATCATACCAATGGTCCTTATAGATCCAAGGCAGCCATCACGTATGCACGCAGTGAGGGCATACATTGTAGCGGGGCCATAGGAAACTACGTGGACCACGAGTTGGCTTCTAGGATGAATCTATCTCTCTGCAAAAAGACCACTTTGGATGTCATCACCACAGTCGATGGAACTGAAATTTCCTCTGGGCATGTAACTCATTCCACCGCAGAGATGACACTATTGGGGTCAGAATGGGCATCGAGAGACTATTGTGTTTGATTTCATCAAAGCCCCGCAATTCCAAATAATACTGGGGATACGTTGGTTGGAAACACATAATCCTTGTATTGATTGGCGAGAGAAGAGAATAACCTTCCCGGATTGTGCACATAATTGTTACCCGAAAAAACCCTTGAACCAAGGCCTGGCCACAGTCGCTACTCCAGTCGTGCAGTTACCTCAGGAATATCAAGAATTCCAGGATGTTTTCCAAAAGGAACAGGCAAACCCCCTACCACCTCACAGATCATACGATTGTCAAATCGATCTCGTACCCGGTGCACAACCTCCATGTAGTAGGATCTATGCCCTTACGGAACCCAAAAACCTTCACCTACGACAATACTTGGACCAATACCTTGCTAATGGCTTCATTCATCCAACCAAGTCCCCTGCATCTTCAGCTTTGTTCTTCATGCCTAAAAAGGAAGGTGACCACAGAATGTGCATAGACTACTGCGCATTAAATCAGATCACGGTTAAGAACCGATACCCATTGCCTCTGATCCCCGAATTACTAGACCAAGTAAAGGACGCTTGCATCTACACTAAATTAGATCTCCGAGGGGCATATCATCTGGTACGTTTAAAGAAAGGCGACGAATGGAAGACTGCTTTTCGCACTAAGTACGGGTTATTCGAATACAAGGTGATGCCCTTCGTGTTGTGCAATGCACCAGCAGCCTTCCAGTATTTTATGAATGATGTCCTTCGTGAACTCATTGACGTCTGTGTTGTTGTATACATAGACGATATTCTAGTGTACTCCTCTTCAGAATCAGACCATGTGAAGCACGTTCGTGCAGTCCTTGAGAAACTATGCCAGCACAAGTTATATGCAAAATTGGAAAAATGCGTTTTTCATGCTACGGAAGTTGAATTCCTTGGATTTATCCTGACTCCAAAAGGAGTCCGAATGGACTCTCGAAAGGTGGATGCAATCCTCAAGTGGCCATCACCCAGTTCAGTTAAAGGGGTACAAAACATGCTCGGATTTGCTAATTTCTACCGCAGATTCATTACGGATTTCTCACATGTTGTACACCCTATCACAGCACTTTTGCGAAAAAACAAACGCTTCTTGTGGACCCAAGAAGCTGAAAAGGCCTTCCAAGAGCTGAAAGCGAAATTCACGTCTGCACCTGTTTTAAAGCATCCATGCCCCGAACTTCCATACATAGTTGAAACTGATGCATCCAGTTTAGCCATGGGAGCTGTCCTGTCCCAGAAGGATCCTGAAACAGGTCAACTTGACCCAGTAGCATTTTGGTCCAGAAAGTTCTCGGCACCCGAGTTAAACTATGCGGTTACCGATAAAGAATTATTAGCCATCAAATCTGCCTTCAAGGCTTGGCACATTATCTTCTCGGTGCCAGGCATACCATTACAGTAATCACCGATCACCGGAACTTGCAGTATTTAAAAACAGCCAAGGCCCAATCGTCGCGTCAACTTCGATGGGCATTGTTCTTTGCCGAGTTTGATTTCGTGATCACTTATCAACCAGGTTGTAAAAATGGCAAGGCAGATGCCTTATCCCGAATAGAATAGGGATGGGAGAAGCATATGCGAACCCGGAACCGGTGCCTATGATTTCAGAACAAAGAATTCTTGGCATAACCACTCTACAGCCACTAGAGGATATTCAAGTAAAGATCCAACAACTCTTCGATCCAACAGCCCTGCAGGACTGGGTGAAGAAAGGCTCGGACTACTCAGTCATCAATGACCTACCTTATTATCAAGGGCGACTATTTCTACCACACAAGGAACTACAAGAACTAGTCATCTCCAATTATCATGACACCCTAATGGAAGGACACTCAGGTATCGCAAAAACTGAAGCTAAAATTAAGAGACAATTCTTGTGACCCACCTGGCAAAAAGACGTAAAGTCATTTGTAATGTCTTGTGGCATTTGCGCCCAAAACAAAAGTCAGAAGAAAAAACTAGCTGGCCTCTTACAACCTTTGGATATTCCACCTACACCATGGCACACCTTATCGTTACACTTTACTACAGATCTACCTCCATGTAATGGATTTAACACCATTCTAGTTATTGTGGATCTTTTTTCCAAGATGGCCCACTTTATTGCTCTAAAGGGATTACCTTCTGCTTTAATTCTGGCCAAGGAGTTCCTCGAAAACAATGTTTGAATACACGGATTTCCTTCCATATTGGTCTTTGACCGAGGTAGTCAATTCGTTTCACATATTTGGAAGAAATGTTGTCAACTGGCGCAAATCGATGTGAGGTTAACAACCAGTCACCATCCCCAGACCGATGGTCAGACGGAGAGGACCAACCAGACCCTTGAACAGTACCTACGTTGCATGCTACACCAGACCGAAAGTAATTGGAAAGATATTTTATGGATTTCCGAGTATGCATACAATAACTCTGTACATTCAGGAACCGGACAAAGCCCCTTTTATACCATATATGGACATCACCCTAGAACCTCAGAACTAGATTCGCCTCGGCATTTAGAAATGCCTGCAGTTAGTCATTTGCATTCTACTATTACACAAGCCTTTAAAGAGGCAACAGAACATTTGAAACAAGCAAAAGAGAAATACAAGAAAAATGCTGATCAACATAGAAGAGAAACTCCACAATACCAGATTGGGGATCAGGTTTGGCTGGCTACAAAACACATACCTCTGAAGGGAACTCAGACTTTTCATCCTAGATATTTGGGACCTTACATTATTAAGGCCATTATCAACCCGGTAGCCGTCAAATTGGAATTACCCTCTAATATGCGCATTCATCCTGTCTTTCATGTTTCACTTTTAAAACCAGTTCAACCAGGAACAAGATTAACCAAACCACCCGACCCCATCTTGATAGATGGAGAACCTGAATTTGATGTAAAAAATATCCTGGACTCCAAGATGGTTAAATCAAAACTTTTTTATTTAATCGATTGGAAGGGCTACGGACCACAAGAAAGGTCATGGGAACCTAGTGACCACGTCCATGCACCTCGGTTGGTGAAGAGATTCCATCGGAACTTCCCAGACAAACCAGGGCCCAGGGGAAGAACACCTTTAGGAGGGGCCTTGGGGGGGAGTGCTGTCATGATGCCTACCCCCAGGCATCCGGACCAAGCCCATCAGCCACGGGAGCAGGCATCTAGACATTTAGTAAAACCTCAGCAGCCCCGGCTAGGGGCTATCTGGGTTCAGTCCTGGCGCCTAAGGCAGAAGGCTCATAGTCATTACTTACCTCAGGCAGACCATGCTGCAAATGACTCCAATCCAACATGAAGCCTGAAAGGGACAATTTTTCTACAGGGACTATTTTTTACTCGGGTGTGGTTCTAGGGACTTCTTACCTGGGACTAATTTTGAGGCTATTTAAACCACGCCCGACCAGCAACACACACTTCGCGTTATTCTGCATCCAGCAGCGTAATGCTCACCGTGCCTGCAGCCTGCATCCAGTCTTCTGCCACGCCCGCCTCGAATCCGGAGCTCCTAAAACAAAGAGGAAAGAAAGGGACAAGGTTAGAAAGCGAACTTATTTCTATTCCACACCTGATTCTGGATCCATCTCATCTCTGGATCTGTAAAGAACATCATTTCTGCACGCGCCGCACCTCCAGCTTCAGCGCCGTGCCATACTCACCAGTCTTCCCAGCATCCTTCGGGTCGGCGCTGCCTCCATCATTTCTTCGCCGAACCTCGGCACCTAGGAGACAAAAGAAAACCACAAGGTGAGCCGAGGGAACCAACAAATATCATTCTTACCACCATAGACTTACCTGATTTACCACCGAAGGCATCATTTTGTGGCTCTCCATATTTTCACGTACCGCATCTGTAAAGAGAGACAAAACAACACGTTTTCCACGTGCAACATTTACCGGATAGCGCCGGGTAATACAGACTCTTACCTGAGCGCCACCAGCTGCCACAAGAGCATCTTTTCACAAGCCAGCTGCAAGACAAGAAAGGAAGGGGGGAACAAGAGTGAACATCGGACATATTGAACTCTATGAACTTAATACTTACTGGTCCTCACCAGGAACCTCAGAGTCAATACTCTCCGGAACTCTCCCGAGCCTTCAAACCAGTGAAGTAACTTGAATCGACGCGCCCCTGCAAATCCACGCAGGATGGAGAGCTCATCTTTCAAGAATATAAGGTGAGATTGCTGTGAGGGCATTTCGGAGGTGATTAGTTGGGGAGGACTGTGGGGGTGCCATCACTTGAATCCACAAGTGGCTAAATCCATCTCTCCACTTGCAGGAGAATATTTCTACGGGTTAAGCAGACAAGATTAGGAGGGCAGATCCAGTCAGTCATCGCTGCACTACTCATCACGTGGGTGGAGACCGCAGCTGTCCGGGTCCGACCGACGCCCCTCTGGGAGCCAGGTGAGCGTAACAGCCAGTCTAGCGTGCAACCTTTGGCATGGGTAGGGCCCGATGATCTAATGGTAAAGCCTTGTGTTTCAATAGTGTTGGCTAGTGAGGAAGCCTGCGAGTCAGAGTTGTCATGGAGGCCTAGGTTAAACTCGCAAAGGATGGTCACTTTGGAGGTGAGTTTTACATCTGTGGTTAGTAGGTTGGCAATGTCCCCCTCGAATGATGAGGTGGTGCCTGTGGGCCTATAGAGAAGGTATAGGTTTAGTGAGGTTGTATGGGAGATCGTGATTTTGGTGGATAGTATTTCTCCAGATCTCTAATGTTGATATTAGATCTGGCGATGAAGGCAATGCCTCCTCCCTTTGAGCTGGTTCTGTACTTTCTAATAATTGCATAGCCCTCTGGTAAGGCTAGTGCAAGCAAAGGGCCCGCTGCAGGATGCATCCATGTTTCTGTTATGGCAATAAAGTCAAGGTAATTCTTTGTGATTAGGTCGGAGATGTCCAGGGGGTGTGCCAGGATGGATCTGGCATTAATTAAGGCACCTTTAATTGGTGACAGTAGGTGGCTGGTTTGGTTGTTCGTGGGTTTAGAGCTAATTGTGCTAGGGGTACGTTTATGCCCATGCGTGGGTGGGTTATTTCTTTTGGTTTGGGGCCCAGAGTTGTTTGAGACTTCATCAGTTAGGTTAAGAAAATTGCAGCTAGTTTGGTTAAGGATGATTATGAAGTGAGTTGCTGGTTTGGGGCTGTTATACAGCATGTGGTTTTTGGTTCTTTCTCTCAGTCTGTTCCTCTGTGCGAAGGGGTGGGCCGGAAGGGATGTGTTGTTGTTCAATGTTGTTCAATGAAGGCAGATTATAGTTGGCCATGCGCATTGATTGTGGAGGAGTTTCAGTCAGCTGATTGGATGTGTGTGTAAGCGGTGCTAGGGCCATGGCTATGAGGGTACTGATGAAAACAGATAGTGCTAGTTCTTGAATGCACTCTGGCATGATGGTACTAGTGCTGGGAGGTAGTATAGAAGCGGGTGCCCTAGGACTTAAGTGAGGTGATGTGATGTACATTTGCAGTTGAGTGGGTGTTTCGTGGGAGAGTTAGTTGAGCGGGACGCTACAGGGTATAGGAAAGAGAATCACGAGGAACAGTTCTGCTAAATTGGGACTTGTACGGGTGCAGCAGACCTGGTGGTACAATAGAAGAAAAGGCTGCCAGATGCTGACAGTGCGGGGACACACTGCAGGCTCGCACTGTGGATGGGGCCAGGTTCAATGTCTATTGTGGGGCAAAGGCTGCATGGGTTTATGCATTTTAATATTGCATTATGAGAAACTATAGGCAGTGGAGCATGGATCTATGGCATTTCAGCATTATAATAGATGAAGCTATAGGCAGTGCGGCCGAGAATTGTGGCATTTCAATATTGAAGTAGGAGAAACTGTAAACAGTGCATTGTCAGAGCAAATGAGACAAGTTTGTAGTATGACATTGGGTAAAGATCGTTGTGGGCCGAAATCAGGCGTATGACACAAATATCGTAATCAGTGGATACCGGTCAGTAGCGGACATGGTGCAAACTGCTGGGGGAAGGCTTAAGTGTCTTAGCTGAGTCATAGGAGGGGAGCATATGAAATACAATCAACAGTTGCAGGAATGGCGATGTCGGGTGCTTTAGCTAGGACACAGGTGTATAACACAGATATTGCAGCCCCTGGAGACCGAATTGTAGCACTCGCAGTACGATTTCCTGTAGGTAAGTTCAGCAGCCTTAGCTAGATTGTAGATGGGGAGCACAGAGAAGTCACAAGCATGGTAAGTTTGGGCGCATTAGCAGAGTCACAGGTGTACAACATGAGTGTTGAGCTGTTAGGTGTTCAGGGGCACGGTGCGTATGCTTTTGGCAAGCGTGAAGGGGCGCAGTGTTGGCGGCTTAGCATGGAGGGCAGATTTGGGTTAACGACTCATCATGTACAGGTAGGTGTGTTTGGCCTGAAGGCTGTTGAGACTGAAGCAGATTGTGGGCTAATGCCGAAGCGAGGCATGGAGCAGAGCTTAGCGGGGGGTATGCTCACAGCTCACCACGCAGTTGAGGTACATCTGGTGTTTAAGTGTGGACGGTTATGTGTGCTGCTATACCGGAAAGCATGGCCGTAGCTGCATTCTATGGTGCAAAGGTGCTTTGGTCGTGCCTGCGGCCTGTGTCCTCAGATGTGGTGTAGGTAGGTATACGTACTGGAGGTCTTCGGGATTATACGTACCCTGGTCTTCAGAGTTTTATGGCTGGTGCATACCCTGTTCAGAGCGGACGGCATGGCCTCGTCATTCATGGTCTCACTAGTAAAAAGGGTTCCTAGAAGGTGCCTGTCGTGGGTGGGTATATTGTGTTGTGCCTTAGTGATGGATGTGGGCTACCCTGGGCTATTTATCTCATTGTTCATGGTCTCTCTTGTGAATGGATCTGGTGAGCGGCGGGCGCGGTGGGAATGTTGGGGGTGTGCCACAGCGAAGTCTGCTGGCTTACTTGGGTTGCTTGTCGGGAGGGTCTGTTGCTGTGGGTGCAGTGATAGTGTATCGGGTGTGCCACAGCGAGAGCTGCAGGCTTACCTGGGGTACTTGTCAGGTGGGAGTGTTGTTGTGCATTGGGTGATGGTGTGTCAGATGAAACCACTGCAAGTGCTGCCGGCCCCTGTGTTGTAGTTTGTAAGCGATATTCAATCAACACTACAGCTAAGTCAATGCCTAGTCTGGGATGCTGAGGAAAACCCTTATTGATGTATTTTTATATCCAGTTCAGTACTCTGGATGACAACCCTTGTATAACACCCCCTCTTAGAATCCCCCTGTCCCCACTGAGCCAAGAAGTAGGTTTGTTTTGCAAATTAAAAGGTTTATTTGAAAATGTAAACAATATATATATATATATATATATATATATATATATATATATATATATATATATATATATATATATCACACTTCTATAAATAAATTGATAATGGATATTACACTTGTGAATATGAGCAGTAGTCAGCAAGAGGTAACTTATGAATAGGAACAGAAGAATAAGGTGGGAAAGAATGCTTTATATGGTTCAAGGAAACGCAAGGTGGAATAAAATGCAGTACAGAAATAACTTGTTATGATTTTAGCAAAAGGTAATATGATCACTTTTTCTTTTGACAATTCACTCCCCCCCTATGCAATACAAGAAATGGAAGGAGAGCACACAGTCTTCAAGAATTCCAACAAATCACACTTTATAATGCAATACACAGTTCCAGTTCTCCCAGCAAGCTTAGGGAAAACAAGGATGAGTTTTAAACACAGGCAAATTACTGTGGTTTGCAAGGAAGTGAAAAGGTGCTAAAATTGCTTTTAATCCCTCTAGAGGTTCAGGGTAGGTGATGGCTGCTTTATATTAGTTCAGGCTCACTTTAACAATACTCTATGAATGATTAGCAGATTGCAAACGAATTTTAGCAAAGAGAAGCAAAAAGCTGCTGATTTCTACAGATGAAGAAATCGGGGCAAATCGCAAATCGCAGTCAATTTCGCGAGTGCGTGTCTCGCGATTACAGAAAAAGTATAGGGAGTAGGAAGTTGATAGCACAAATGGTCCCGGAGATACGGACGATTTAATAAAGGTAGATTTTCGGATTTAAAGTAAAACCCAAAATGACAGGTGACAGCTTGCAGCTCCAGAATGGACAGGTGACAGTTGTGCAGCTTTAAAAATGACAGATGACACGATTTCTAGGAGGCTGTTCTAATTAGGTTAAAATAGTTTGGATTAGATTATTTTAACTAAGAGAGTGGGTTCTGCACAGTTCTGGCGGTACTCACAATATATTTTGAAATGAATGGGCCTCGTCACGGATCTGGTCAACTGGACTGGACTTCGGTTCTCTCTGCTCACAGCGTCTGGGTCAGCTCTGCTCTGCTGGTCTAGCCTCTCTGGATACGACGGCTCAATCAGGCACCGGTTCTGCTCACAGCGGTCTGGGTCTCTCTGGATCTCTGGTCTGGTCTCTGGCAATTGTTCTTGGCAAAGAATTCAAACAGCTCGCCCGGCTGTGGAATAGTTTGCAATTGATTTTAAGGATGCTGAGGCCTGCTGAGAAGAGTTCTCAGTTTGTGGGTTTAGGCCCTTTCTTTAAGTTCTGAAGTAAATTTCTGGTCTCTGAAGATTGATGGATGTGAAGTCTGGAGTCTCCCGGCAGACCGTCCCGCAGAAAATGGAATTGAATGTCCCTACCTGTACCAGCAGTCTCTTTTTATGTGTTTTAAAAAGTTGGCGGAGAGGCTAGCATCCCTAAGCCTGCCCGTATCTTGATTGGATAGGTCAATAGATTCTTTGGTCCCTGATTTGGGAAGGGATAGTGTGTCAGAGTGATGTCATTTTTATGACCTGAAGAAATGACACTCCCCTGGTCAATGTGCACACAAACCTATTCCTGATCCAAATACATATTTCCCAGGTACACAGTTGTTTAACATCACATACACACATCATATATTACTAAAGATAGTCCCTGTCCCGACTGTGGCGTTTCTAGGAGCTTGCATTCAAAAATGGCAACTTATTTTCGATTTTAGTGGGTTTTGCAACATTGGTTTTTCATCAAAAATTATACAAAGGTACATTTCCCTTCCACATATATCCCAGTAACTTTCCATGTCTCTTGCTTAAACACATTGTCTACAATAATCATAATTAGCGGGGTTTGGCCCCAGAACATGGTACAAATTGGAGTTTGGACTCAAATCGTGAGGGCATTTTTCAAACCAAGACTCTCAAAGTTGTACATTCCTGTCATTTGGTTACAATACATTATCAATGTTTCTATAAAATATATATTTGTTGCAATTCAACTCCCCCAAGTGTTTGGGTCCGACTCCAGGAGTCTGGGTGGGTCAGTGATCACATGTCTCTCCTTGCTGGCAGAGGGCTGTTGACAGGAAACACTCAAAATTAACATACCCCATTCAACAGAAAGAGCCTTTTGTGTGGGCTCCAGCAGGCTGCCTGGAAGTCTCTCCTCAATCCATCAACAGGGTCATGTGATATCCTGCTTCCTAGTGTGGGAATCTCTGAGGTGTTAAGGTTTCCCAGCCTCTTGGCCTCTGGGAACAGCAGGTGGCTAGATTTCCAATTAACCAACAAGCTTTGAAGTCCCTGCCCCTCTTGCAACTCCTAAATACAGTTTCCCTGTCAGAATTTAGACCGCTAGCGCCACCTTGGGGAATTTGTCGGTACTGCATCCATTTTTGAGTTGTCTTGAATTACTGCATTTCAATAGAGTGGTCTTTTGCTTGATAGTATAGGACCCTTGCTTAACATTGTTTTGATAGCATCCTTACAGTAGAGTGGTGATGTGGAACCCCCCACAAGAAGGTTGTATCTTTGGAGTGGTCTCGTGCCAACTGCGCAGTTCTCCTATTCTGGTGTGAATGTGGGCGGCAATAGCTCATCCCCACATCCACCCAGTCTATTGATTTAGTTTGTTCTGGGATAGAATAATGGGTGGCGACAGCTCATCCCCACATCTACCCAGTCTATTGATTCAACATGGGTCAAAACCCTTGACAAGTTGGTGCAGGTGAGTTGTTTCAGTGGTGTAGTCTTGTGGTACCATGGATCAGAGGAGTGTTGGAAAAAGGCAGGATTTAAGGGCCTTCCTGAATTTCAGGTAGTTTTCAGTGTTGTGAATGTGTAGAGGTAGGGAGTTCCAGATGAATGGTGCTTGGACAGAGAAGGAGGAACCGGCAAGACTTGTGGAGCTGTGGGGGGGATCACTAGGCGGAATGCTGTGCGAGATCTGAGGTTCCTGGAGGGTTGGTAGGGGACAATTGTGTCTCAGAGGAATTCCGGGCCGGTGTTGTGGACTGCGCAGTGGGTGATGCACATGGCTTTAATTGTGGTGCGTCAATCAATTGGGAGCCAATGGAAGACTCTCAGGGTAGGGATGGTGTGTTCTCTGGCAGGCAGGTTAAGGAGTAAGCATATATTCTGGATGTTCTCTCTAGGGCGGTTTTGTTCTGGGCTGAGGGGTCGGTTCTCCAGGCCCAATGCAGACAGTGCTTGAGAGTTTTGAGTGGTTTGAGATTGGCGTTGAACCACCTAGGTGTTGGTCCAGATCTCCGTGAGATATGTTTTGACGGGATGATGGGCATGAGGGCCGGTGTAAGCCAGAGGTCAAAGGATTCTATTGCTGGAAGTCCTTCCTGGAGGAAAAGTGAGTGGAGGGAGTTGCAGAGTGAGAGTTCTAGATCTGGGGTGATTACCACTTTGTTCCATAGTGGGAATGTGGGGGGTGTCGGTGGTCATGTGGGGCCTTGATCGATGACCGATGTGCTCAGAGGTATGAAGAAATCCAATTCTGAGTGATCAGTCCATAACAGGGGGCGCGGGGCTGGGTGGATATGTTTGTGGTACTGAATATTGCGTCGATGGAATGACCTCTCGTGTGGCTTGGGGTGGAGGTGTGGAATTTCAGGTTGAGTGATTCTAGATTGTCTTTGAGCGACCTGGTCATAGGGTTTGAGGGGAATCAAACCATATGTTGAAATCCCCTAGGATACTGAGAGTTGGGTGTAGGATGATGTTGGCGGCCAGTGCTTCCTCAAATGTGTCTGCGAGTTTTTGTTATAGCAGAGGGTCTGTAGATGTGTAGGAAGCTGTGTGAGGTGGAGGGTGTGAGTTGGAGTTTTACCAGGAGAGATTCCGAGTCTGTGGTGCTGGTGGAGGTGTTCTTAGTTATTAGCTTGAAATGGTGTTTGTGTAATATTTTGAGCCCCCTTTCCCTTCCTGATCTGTTCTGGACAGTGAGGATGTAGCCAGGTGGGAATGTCTTGAACGGAAGGGGTTCATAGTTGTCAGAGAACCAGGTCTCAGTAATGAATAGGATTTCTGGGTTTTCATCCGTGATGAGGTCATAGATGTGAAGTTTGTTTTTGGAAACTGACCTGGCGTTGATAAGGTTGCAGGATATTTAGTGGGTTGTCCTCATGGGTAATGGGTGGGAAGGAGTCGGGGGGACAGCCGGGTCTGATGTGTATGCTGGCAGTGTGGAGGGAGTGACATGGTGAGAGGTGGAGTGCGGAAATGAAGGAACAACTGGGTCGGTGGGAGAGGGGTGGAAGGCAATAGAGCTAGGACTGGGTTAGGTGTGAGCAGTGAGGTTTCACTCCTATACTGCAGTGACAGTGGTTGCGAACTGTGTCGGAGGATGGGCGATGCTATGGGTGGCATTAGGTGTCTGTGGTCTCGTCCTTTCCTTGAATTGTGAGCAGTCATGGGTGTGTGGGTGAGAGTGGGAGGTTCTGTGATGTTAGGGGTGTTGGCTAGTGTTGCTCTTGCTGCGCTGAGGCTGGCAAAGTGGGAGGTGGGGGTGTTGTGTAGTTGATTGGCGACAGTGTGAGTGGGAGGTGTTGGTGGGTAGTTGCTGGCAGGGTTAGAGCGTGGTGGGCATATTAGTTGCCTCGCTGCGTCCAACAGTGTGTTCCGTGGGATGAGGTTCTCCAATCCCTCTCTCCATCTTGCTTATCTTTATTGAGCAGTGTATGATCTATGGGTGGGAGAAAGTGGGAGAGGTTAAGGAGGGTTGGTGTGCTGAGCACAGGCGAAAGGAGGGGGCAGATGGTTGCACACTAAAAGTGCGCATTGGTAGGGTGTGGGCTGTGCGATGGCGGGTGTATGGAATGACTGCGGTGGGTCTCATTGGGCCTACTGGTGCGCCAGCATGCTGCTCTTCTTTGGCCAGTGTGTGCCATGGAAGCTATCTGGCCTATGGCACTTAATTGGTTAAGTTGCTTGGATGAGGCTGTGTTTGACTGAGCGTTACAATCTGGGTTGGGTATCTGTGGTGGAACACTTCTTGAGTATGAGTGTCCTGTATAGTGGGAGAGAGGCTTAGGAATCACAGTGCAGTTTAGGTACAGGAGAAAGACAGGGTAAAATTATAACATGAGAAAACACAGCTTGCTTTAAGAGTCCTGTAAAAGGGAGAAAAGGCCAGGGTTCACCATGCAGCTTGAGCATGAGAGGAAAACACACCTAGATTTGAAAGACCTGTATAGTGGGAGAGAGGCCTAGTTTTCACAATGGAGTTTACGTGCAGGAGAAAACAGAAGAAAGTTATAGGAGAAAGCACACCTAGATTTCGAAGACCTCTATAGTAGGAGAAAGGCCTAGGTTTCACAATGCAGTTTACATACCGGAGAGACCATACCTGGATTGGAGAGTCACATACAGCGGGAGAGAGGCCTAGGTTTTGTAAGTGGGAGAGAGGCATAGGTTTCACAATGCAGTTTGAATACAAAAGAGAACACACCTAGATTTGAGAGTCCTGCACAGTGGGAGAAAGACCTAGGTTTCACAATGCAGTTTACATACAGGAGAGAACACACCTAGATCTGAGAGTCCTGTATGGCAGGAGAAAGGCCTAGGTTTCACAATTCAGTTTGAGTACAAGAAAGAATACACCTAGATTTGAGAGTCCTGCACAGTGGAAGAAAGACCTAGGTTTCACAATGCCGTTTGAACACAAGAGAGAAACACACCTAGACTTGAGAGTCCTGTATAGTGGGAAAGAGGGAGGCAGAGGCTAGTAATAACAGTATTATCCCAGTGTGGTACTTTCTAGATGTGATTCAGGTCAATATGAACAAATCTGTAAGTGCAATGCAGGGCAGTAATCACAGGACTATCACGATGTAGGTAAGTTTGCAATGTGGCTGGGCTCCCAGGGTACAGTGATTGCTCTACTCCCCACACAGGCCACTCCTACCTTAATAGTAGCTATTGGTTGATGGCTGGCCATTGGCTTCCACTGCTGACACCTGCAGACACTATCTGGAGCCGCCTTTGTGGGAGGTGTCCTTTGCCTTGGGGCCCTTAGCCGCAGGGGCTGCACGGGCAGAGGGCTGCCTTGGTAAGGTCAGTTAAGAGTAGCGATTTGACCTATCAGGGGAGGCGGGATGAGGGAAGGGAAAAAGGGAAAAGAAACACAGAGCAGGTTGGGGGAGCAGGCATGCAGGCAGGGGCTGGGGGCACACCAAAGTTTGTAAAAGAAAAAAAAAAAGCAAACAACAATGCCCAGGAGGGTCTTGCAACTGCAGCACTCACCAGAAAAGCCTTGGAGAAAGAGGCGAGCACAGACTACTGCTGGCGACTAGGCAGGGCAAGGGTGTATTGATTGGCCTATCAGGGGAGGTGGGCGGACTGGGAGGTGGCGAACAAGCTTTTCATATCCCCTACCGCTAGTGTAAGCAGGAGAATGTACTTCCTTGTGCTCCCGTATGCCGAGAGAAGGGATCCCAGGCCCGTGATATAATGGACCTACACAACAAAATCACACTTATTTACACAATGGTTTAGACCTTTCCACTGTCCCCTTCCCTCGGGACAAGGGACTTTCCACTCCTCACACTCCCTTTTGTTGAGTGGAAGGATCCCATGTCCTTCATACACTGGCCCTCTAGTTTACTTGCAGCTCTGTCTTTCTCCCCAATGGAGGAGATCCCGTTTCCCCATTTCCTCTCTCTTCTCTTCCTCATACTATATGTTTTGACATCACCTTTCCTCTCGACAGAGGAGATCCCGCTGGTCACATACATACATATATATATATATTATAGGGTGTCAATAGCCACCCTATAGTTAAGGTGAGTCAGACTCCCATAGGAACCCCTCAAAATTCTATTGTTACTACCTTTTGATTCAAGTAATAGTTTTGGCCAACATTTTGAAAGTGATTACAAACCCATGGGGCCCCCAGACTGCAAAGTTTATAAAGATTAGTTAAAAAATGAATTCATTAAGCATAAAAAAAAAAAAAAAAAAGTGCGGTCTACTTCCCATTCATTTTTCCATAGACAAACAAAGTCAATTTTTGCCAAAGCATACAGCCCAAACCGCTGGATGGATTTGGACCTTGTCCAAAATAACTTGGTCCCGAAGTGTTGACTAGCAATCCATTCATGGTTTGGGGTTTTTCCATGCAGTTGTTTTTTAAATATTTGACAGAAAAGGGGTGGCTCCTTCCCAAAAATAGATAAAGATATCTTTCAGATTTACCCAAAACCAGAGGGGGTTAGAAATTAAACGACCACCATCTTGTTTTTCTCTCGATGTGAGAGATATCCGCTGCTATAGCTGAGCATATGGGAAAATGAAACGCAGGAAAAAGCTATTTGCAGGTCAAATAACATGAAAATGCCATCAGGCTAGAGGGCACCAAGTGACATTTGGGAGTTGGAGGGGGTCTAGGACTGAGTTTGCAACACAAATATTTCTGTAGCCTTGGCTCTTGCCTCGAACAGCCAACATCTCAAAGGAAACTGTGTCACAGAAACAGCGTGTGTTGCGGGGGGGAGGGAGAAGGCACAGGAGGGTGATGAGGCCACCTGGGGAGCTGGCAAAGATGAGGGCACACTTGGTGAGTCAGGAAAAAAAAATTTCCAGCTTTTTTGCCAATATTCATGGCTATAAAGGACTACATATAGCTGAGGGTATATGTAGTTCAGTACCAGCGGTTACATTTCTTTTTTTTTTAAATATATTTTTACAGCTATACTGACGTCAGGGGTGAAAACAGCCATGGCCAGTGACATGATTGCCAATCCAGGTTTCCCATCCACACAGTAACCTGTACAGATCCTGCTTAGCTTCAAAGAGAGGAAGGGGTAGCCTCCTCGGGCCATGCTGCCCGATAAATGAGCCAGTGCTACAATACCACTTACAGAAACTGGTGGGCCCTTTTTTTGCTTTGAAGTTAAGCAGGTTCAGTTCCGGATACTACATGGATGGGTGAGCGAATGGCCATCCTTATTTTCTTTATTTTTAAACCATGCTGCTGCCAGTTCTTGAAAGTTTGGCACTCAAAGACAATTTATTGCCTTTTGCTGAATTGCATTCTGGTATTTGTAGTCTAATAGTCACAGCAACTATGGATTTACCATCCTGGAAGTATGTGAGACGAACCATGCTTAGCTTCAATGTCAGGAAGGGGTCTGCCTCTATGGCCATGTGGCCTAATAAATGAGCCCACCACACAAGACCACTTAGAGAAACATTGAATGACGGGGGCAGGATCCTATCTTGCTTTAAAACTAAGTAGATTCGATTCCGGTTACTGCATGGATGGGAGACAGTCCTTGGTCCTGAATGCTATATGTTTTTAGTTTTAAATATCTCATAACACACATCTGCATAATTGTTTTTAAACCATGTTACTCTCATACCTTGAAGGTTTTGCACTCAGACCATTTTTGTGCCTTTTTCTGAATTGCATTCTGGTAGTTGTAGTCGCAGAGTCAATATGGGGGGGAATAATGCCACCATTGTACACTTTTTGCCTAACATAGTTCTATAAGGATTTAAATATTTGAGTGACACTATGGTATGTGTGCTTTCCAAGTTTATAAAGCAGAGTATTGTTGAAAGCCTGACATGGGGGTGAGGAGGGTAAATAATGAGAGGGCAAGTAAGTCATGAGTATTTGCCCATGGTGTAGCAAGAGAGGTTGCAATCCTTGACACTGGTGCAGTTATTTTCCCCTGATTATGGCTGCTTTTCAGGGCAGCATTAAAGGACAATTGTGGGTGGATAGAGTAACTTTTCTTCCGAGGGCGGACACCACCCCTTGTTTTTTTTTTTAGTTTGACAAGCTCGCTCATGTATTTGGCTACCATGATTTTACTCAGGTTGTCATGTTCCCAGTGCAGATGCTTACCCACAAGACCACAAACACTTGTTTCGCATTGCGATTTAGTTTGCCCAGGAATATTTCACGGCAGACAGCTGAGTTCAAAAGGTCAGCAACTTTCAAATTTTGCCAGCATATTTTTTGGAACATTTCCTCTCTCAGGTTATTGTTCTGATGTTCATTACTTCTTTTAGAAGTTCAATGCTATTTTGTCATGCACACTTTTGTCTAAGGAGTAGGTCTATTGAACTACATTTGTATATTTCCCTTTAAGATATATGTTTACTTACTGTGCATATTTTCATGGGTGCCAGCTTTTGATTTGTGTTATGGGGGGCAAAAGCACCTGAGAATATGTTATTTTTGAAGCTGGTCATTTTTTACCCTGTTTTGTGCTGCTTAAATGTGGTTAGTTAGGGTTGTGTGATGTATGACAACAGTCACCTAGAGACCGGCCAAAAAACAAGGGGCTTATAGCACGCTGCTTAACCAAAGTATGTGCTCCTCTGCAAATAATTTAATCACACGGGGCATTAACTTAAAACATTAGGAGTGCTCACAGCCTGAAATAGTTTATGAATAATAAAAAAATATATATTTGTACATCTACAGTGACATGAGGGGGGGGGGAATTGCTGGTGGCCCGGGTCTCAGATCGTTGCATTAACCAGGACCAACGTTGCTAAGTTTCAAAGTAAGGAAAAGGTCAGCCCCCTCAGGCCATGGTGCCTAATAACTGAGGCAAACTTACAAGACCACTTAGAGCACCATGGCCTGAGGGGGCCTGCCAATTCCTCACTTTTAAGTTAAACCGTGCTGTGCGCATACACAGGTGTCAGCTTTTGATTTTCGCTTTGGGCGCAGAAAGTACCTGGGCATTTGTTATTCTTGCAGACTGTTATTTTTTCCTGTTTACGTGCTGCTTAAATGTTACTAGTTGGGGTTGTACGATGTATCACAACAGTCACCAAGAGACCGGCAATAAAACAAGGGGCTAGGAGCATGGGACAGGACATTTCAGCATTGCCAGTTAGGTGCATTGCCATTATGGCGTGACAGTTTTGCCACAGGTGCCGTTGGGACATGCCCCTTTGCATATTGTACCTCTCAACACAAGAATGTTTTGGTGCAAGAGGTCGCAACTGGCATGCACCTGCAGGCACTTTGCGTTTTGTAATATGAATTAAACTTGAAAAAACATGTATTTACTGCAACATTATAAAACAGAATGTAGCATGTATTACACAGTCTCTGGGCAACATTATAAAACTGAAAAAACAAAATAAGAACACATTTGTGCTGAACACTGCCTTTCGAGCTGCCTGGCCTGCAGGAGTTCAGGATGCACACTTAACCATTATGCTACAATGATATTATTGTTTGGATTCTCACAAATGTCATACTTAGGCTTTTACAAATGGACATATTAAATTGTAGGTTAAGTATGAAATGTATGCATTGTGGAGCAATAAGCCATTGTGGCGTAGGGGTTGAATGCTGGTCCAGGATTCAAGACTTTATTTTTGTTATTTAAAACAGTGTATATTTTGGTAAACACTCTGAGGCCGATTCATGGAATAATTAGCGCGGCGCAAGTGGGCAAAAACGTGTGAATCGCAGTGGAATAGCGAAAATCGCAGTGCAAGTGCGAAAATCGCACGAAAAGCAGCGCACATCGATTCATGGAAGTCCGTGCGCGGGAAAACCAGCGGATGTGCGATAAAAAAGAGCGCGGCGCACGTTGGCGCACAGGCCATCTAACAGCGTGCGCCAGGTCACAGCGAAAATCGCACAGGCCACAGCGAAATTCGCACATAGCGCGGCGCACGCAACAAAAGTAGGCGGAACACGGGCGTAACACTCGGAATGGGGAACAACTTGCCAAAACGTGGGCGTCACGGGGGAAGTACAGGGCACAAGTGCGCGGAACGCCCACACGCTCGCCTACAACACGTATTCATGGAATAGAATAGGGCAAAAAAGCGCACGCTCAAACCAGCGCACAGGTACAAACACGACCGCCACAAGAAAGCAGGCGGTAGCGTCTCTGCGGCTGTAAGAAATGTGCGCCAAAAGGTGCGCCAACAAATAGCACCTATATACTGCCATGATGAATGTCCTATACTGTGGCCCTCCAGGACAAATGACGTGCAAAGGGGTACCCACAAACACGGACACCCGCTGACAAAAAATACGTGTGCGTGTATACCGGGGTGCGCGGGAATTTCCAAACGCGATTTCAGCAGGTTACGTGTATTTCAGGGGTGTGCGGGAAGTTCCACACGCGATTACAGCAGGGTACGTGTATTTCAGGGGTGCGCGGGAAGTTCCACACGTGATTGGCCCAGTGCGAGCAAGGTATGTGTATTTCAGGGGTGCGCGGGAAGTTCCACACGCGATTTCAGCAGGGAACGTGTATTTCAGGGGTGCGCGGGAAGGTCCACACGCGATTGGCCCAGTGCGAGCAAGGCATGTGTATTTCAGGGGTGCGCGGGAAGTTCCACACGCGATTTCAGCAGGGTACGTGTATTTCAGGGGTGCGCGGGAAGTTCCACACGTGATTGGCCCAGTGCGAGCAGGGTACGTGTATTTCAGGGGTGCGCGGGAAGTTCCACACGCGATTTCAGCAGGGTACGTGTATTTCAGGGGTGCGCGGGAAGTTCCACACGCGATTGGCCCAGTGCGAGCAAGGTATGTGTATTTCAGGGGTGCGCGGGAAGTTCCACACGCGATTTCAGCAGGGTACGTGTATTTCAAGGGTGCGCGGGAAGTTCCACACGCGATTGGCCCAGTACGAGCAAGGTATGTGTATTTCAGGGGTGTGCAGGAAGTTCCACACGCGATTTCAGCAGGGTACGTGTATTTCAGGGGTGCGCGGGAAGTTACACACGCGATTTCAGCAGGGTACGTGTATTTCAGGGGTTCTGGGGAGTACCACACGTGAATTGGCCGTGTGGGCCCTCCCAGGTGTACGCTCCACAACCTCCACGGACCCTGCAGGCAGCCCACACCACGGGGGACTACCCTGCACCCATGCTCATGTCCCGCAGGCAGCCCATCCACCATGGGCATGCCCCCCAGCCAACCCACATATCACCTTGCACTACTGATCAACAATGCATGTCTACCACCACCCCCACCCCCCTGCCACCATGGGCATCCTCCACCAGGCACCCACTCATGTCTCCCACCACCCCCACCCCCCTGCCACCAGGGTCACCCTCCACCATGCCCCCACTCATGTCTCCCACCACCCCCACCCCCCTGCCACCAGGGTCACCCTCCACCAGGCCCCCACTCATGTCTCCCACCACCCCCACACCCCAGCAGTGCAGGGGCAGCCTCCAGCAGGCCCCCACTCATGTCCCCCTGCACCCCCACCCCCCTGCCACCATGGGCATCCTCCACCAGGCCCCCACACATGTCTCCCACCTCCCCCACCCCCCTGCCACCATGGGCAGACTCCACCAGGCCCCCACTCATGTTTCCCACCACCCCCACCCCCCAGCCACCAGGGTCACCCTCCACCAGGCCCCCACTCATGTCTCCCACCACCCCCACCCCCCTGCCACCATGGGCAGACTCCACCAGGCCCCCACTCATGTCTCCCACCACCCCCACCCCCCTGCCACCATGGGCATCCTTCACCAGGCCCCGACTCATGTCTCCCACCACCCCCACCCTGCTGCCACCATGGGCAGACTCCAGCAGGCCCCCACTCATGTCTCCCACCACCCTCACCCCCCAGCCACCAGGGTCACCCTCCACCAGGCCCCCACTCATGTCACCCACCACCCCCACCCCCCTGCCACCATGGGCATCCTCTACCAGGCCCCCACTCATGTCTCCCACCAACCCCACCCCCCTGCCACCATGGGCAGACTCCACCAGGCCCCCACTCATGTCTCCCACCACCCCCACCCCCCAGGGTCACCCTCCACCAGGCCCCCACTCATGTCACCCACCACCCCCACCCCCTTGCCACCATGGGCATCCTCCACCAGGCCCCCACTCATGTCTCCCACCACCCCCACCCCCCTGCCACCATGGGCAGACTCCAGCAGGCCCCCACTCATGTCTCCCACCACCCCCACCCCCCAGCCACCATGGACAGACTCCACCAGGCCCCCACTCATGTCTCCCACCACCCCCACCCCCCTGCCACCATGGGCATCCTCCACCAGACCCCCACTCATGTCTCCCACCACCCCCACCCCCCTGCCACCATGGGCAGACTCCACCAGGCCCCCACTCATGTCTCCCACCACCCCCACCCCCTGCCACCATGGGCATCCTCCACCAGGCCCCCACTCATGTCTCCCACCACCCCCACCCCCCTGCCACCATGGGCAGACTCCAGCAGGCCCCCACTCATGTCTCCCACCACCCCCACCCCCCAGCCACCAGGGTCACCCTCCACCAGGCCCCCACTCATGTCTCCCACCACCCCCACCCCCCAGGGTCACCCTCCACCAGGCCCCCACTCATGTCACCCACCACCCCCACCCCCCTGCCACCATGGGCATCCTCCACCAGGCCCCCACTCATGTCACCCACCACCCCCACCCCCCAGCCACCATGGGCATCCTCCACCAGGCCCCCACTCATGTCTCCCACCAACCCCACCCCCCTGCCACCATGGGCAGACTCCACCAGGCCCCCACTCATGTCTCCCACCACCGCCACCCCCCAGGGTCACCCTCCACCAGGCCCCCACTCATGTCACCCACCACCCCCACCCCCCTGCCACCATGGGCATCCTCCAGCAGGCCCCCACTCATGTCTCCCACCACCCCCACCCCCCAGCCACCAGGGTCACCCTCCACCAGGCCCCCACTCATGTCATCCACCACCCCCACCCCCAGCCACCAGGGTCACCCTCCACCAGGCCCCCACTCATGTCACCCACCACCCCCACCCCCCAGCCACCAGGGTCACCCTCCACCAGACCCCCACTCATGTCTCCCACCCCCCCCACCCCCCAGCAGTGCAGGGGCAGCCTCCACCAGGCCCCCACTCATGTCACCCACCCCCCCCACCCCCCTGCCACCATGGGCATCCTCCACCAGGCCCCCACTCATGTCTCCCACCACCCCCACCCCCCTGCCACCATGGGCAGACTCCAGCAGGCCCCCACTCATGTCTCCCACCACCCCCACCCCCCTGCCACCATGGGCAGACTCCAGCAGGCCCCCACTCATGTCTCCCACCACCCCCACCCCCCAGCCACCAGGGTCACCCTCCACCAGGCCCCCACTCATGTCTCCCACCACCCCCACCCCCCTGCCACCATGGGCAGACTCCACCAGGCCCCCACTCATGTCTCCCACCACCCCCACCCCCCAGCCACCAGGGTCACCCTCTACCAGGCCCCCACTCATGTCTCCCACCACCCCCACCCCCCTGCCACCATGGGCATCCTCCACCAGGCCCCCACTCATGTCTCCCACCACCCCCACCCCCCAGCCACCAGGGTCACCCTCCACCAGGCCCCCACTCATGTCACCCACCACCCCCACCCCCCAGCCAGCAGGGTCACCCTCCACCAGGCCCCCACTCATGTCACCCACCACCCCCACGCCCCAGCCACCATGGGCAGCCCCCACCAGGTCCTCACAATCCCCAATCATGTGCGTAATGGTCAGCCTCCACAGCCAAAAAGCCCTACCAAGTAACCCATTCACCCATATGGAAATGGAAATCACATGTTACACCCCCAATGATCATCAAGCTAATGAACCCATGTCCGCCACACACAATGGTTGCAATTGAATGGGAAAACACACAACATGACATGCATGAAACCAATGAGATGATACCACACAGTGAAGTATGCTAACAAAATTGTATTGAAAAAAATAAAGAATGCTAAAGAAAGAAAACTAACTACAATGTGAATGTTAAAAAAAAGAGCTGCATGTCCGTATAAAAACACAAAACTGCAAATCAGAATCCAACAAAATTATGTCCAAAGTCAAATGTAAAAAAATCTCCATGCAAAAAATAACTATGTACAAAACTAACAAGGGTCCATGAGCCCAACTGAACAAAGGAAACCTACTAAAAAACCTACCTAAAAATCAACTATATACAAAAAGTGGAGCAGTGTCCGTCGACTCCAAATCATAATAAGAAAGAAAGGAAACCTAAAACTAAAGAACTATATACAAAGGCGGCGGGCAAGTCCAGCGGCTCACTCTGTGGTGTCCCGGGCCAGGGCATCATCGAACTCGTGTTCGATGTCCCGGAGGCGGTCCAGTTCCATGGCCCCGAGGGTCCGCAGGGACGACGCCGTGTCCTCCTCCAACCCCCTGCGGATTGCCTCGAGGCACTCGGCCCGCCTCAGGGCCCTCCGCATGGAGTTCTCTGCCCTGACCATTGTGAGCCGCGCCTCTTCCGCCCGCCGCCGCTCCGCACCTATGGCGTGGCCCAACCGCTGCCACAAGGAAGACACTCTCTGTCCTGGGTCCCCCTGCCCTCCGGCCGATGCCTGCCCCTCCGATGTCGAAAGCCCCGAGCCTTCATGTCTCCCACCATGTTGCTGCTGCTGCTGCTCTGCCTCTGCCCGTGCACTGCCTCCTGCTGCCTGCACATCCTCCGCCGGCTGGGGTGCACTTGTTGATGTGGCCACCCCTGCTGGACCTCCGACTCTCGACTGTGGCAGGGATGCCACCTCCACCAGCCCGGCCGCACCGTCAGAGGCAGCTCCACAGGGCACCCAGGTGACTGATGGGTGGGAAGATGGCACAGAGGACGACTGGCGCGTAGGGGGTCCAGTTGAGGAGGGGGTCGGAGCAAGCCCCATCAGACGGAGGAATCCGGCCTGGGTGACCTGTCCCAGCAGGCTGACGTGGTCAACGAGCCATTCGAGATGACGTGCAGTCTCTCCATGAAAAGACTGCAGGTCACCTCGCATGGCCCGTTGACGCAACACCACACCAGCCAGGACAGGCTCAACCCGGACCTGGATGGCCACGTCCGCAGGCAGAGGAAGGCCAGTTGACGTCAGCTCATCCCCTGCCTGAAAACGGGTCTGGACGTAGGCATCCCTGCTGGTGCAAGATGATGCAGGGACAGGATCGGGGACAGGATTGCACACAGGCACCTCCGCGGCCGCCTGTGCTGCCTCCTGTCCCTGGTCCTGGACTGCACCACTAGCACCAGTGGGATCCCCACCTCCAGACCCCGTCTCTGGTGCTTGCACGGCCCCCTCCTCCACCAAACCCCCCACCAACCTGGATGACTCCATGCCATCTTCCCCTGTTGGGCCCTGTGGGGTCCCAGCTGCCCCTTCTGCTGCTGAGGAGTCCAACTGCAACCTCCGCCTCTTGGACCTTCTCCCGGCAGCTGCGGCCTGGGACGCGGCACCGGACTCCTCACTCCCCGACGAGATGACAACACGGGAGGGGAGCTGGGCCTTGCGTCTCCGGCTGGCGGTCGGATCCCCGCCGCTGTGCTCCACAGCACCTTCTCCGCCCTCTTCATCAGTTGACGCTGCAGACAGGGAGAAACAAAACACAGGCATCAGGGCACTGTACAATGGACACATACATGCATGACAGTTGCACATGAGTGGCATTGGCAAACCTCAGACATGTCATCACAATCCCCAACACACATGTCATTGCAACTCGCACACATGAGCCATACCACAGCCATATTGCAACTGCCACCACCATCCATACACATACAACAGCATCAGCAGCCAAAGGGGAGCCAGACATCACATGCAACACAGGAAGTGCACCACACATGTACACACACCACCACACTTGCATGCATGTCTACACCTCTGCCAAGTGTCGCACTGTTCAGACGGGCATCCATGTCACATCTGCCAATCAGGCTTCCACATACCGCTGTCACATGCATCCATGTAGCATCACTGTTGCACCCTTGACAAATACACACACATGCACATGTACACAGTGCACATACATGCAGCCGAATACAACATACATGCCTGACATCACGGACATGTCTACTTACATGCACATTCATCCAAACATGTGTGCACGCACAACTGCATTTGCCATGCAAGCCCACACACACAAGCACCATCCATGTCTCACACATTACAGCCCTCGCATGTGTCAGACCCACGGCCCTGTACACCCACACCCATACTCGACCCCATACAAACAGATGTGCAACCGGCACAATGCCGAATAATCACCACACGCACTGCTCACAATCAGGATGCATGTACACTCACCGCTCCACTCCAGACGGGTCTGCTTCTCTAGGACCTGGACGTGGAGCGCTGGGGATATGCGTTCCAGGACCCCCATCTGTTCTTCCGACAAGTGGCCCCGGCGCCCCTTGGCATCCGCTGCCTTCAAGAGGCGCCGGGCCTTGTTCAGGGTCCTGGACCTGAAGTCCTCCCAGCGCTTCCTGACATGTTGTAAGTCCCGGACTGCCACCCCCTCCGCGTTGATGGCAGTCACGATGTCAGTCCAGATCCGAGTCCGTCCTTCCTTGTCGGCGCTGGAACTTCCGAAGAGGGCATCATACTGCCCCAGGACTTGCTCCACCAGGACACCAACTTCGGTGGCACTGAAGCTGGTGCCCCTCTGCCTCTCTGGCCGGGGGTTGCCAGTGGTCACAGATGGTGTTTGCCCCGACATGACAACCCCAGAGGCAGGAGTGGGTGGGCAACTGGGTCCTGGGGCTGTGGAGCGATGGAATTCCAGTCGGGAGTCTTCGGTTCCAGCAGGGGTGGTCACAGCAACAGCACCCCTGGCTGATGTGCAGGCAGCAAATGGCAGTGCACGTGGGCAGCAGGCAGTCAGGCAGCAGCAGATGGTAGGTGGGAGCGTGCTCGGGGCTCTGGGGGGCAGTAGTTCGGCCTTCTGGGCAGGAGCGTGGTCTTCCGTGTGCTTACGCGTGGCCAGCTTGGTACGGAGTGATTTGGCACGTGAAAATCCTGCACGTCAGTGTGAAAACCGAGGAAAGGCCCTTAGCGCGTAAGCGCGTCAGCACGCATACGCGATTCTATTGGACCAAAGGCCCTCAGCGCGTAAGCGCGTCTGTGACGTGACCCGCACGGGTGTTTCCCACACAGCACGTGATGACAGAGCACACGTGGAAAGACTGCACGTCAGAGTGTCATCGCGTGTAATTGGACAGCACGTCAGAGTCTCATCGCGTGTAATTGGACAGCACGTCAGAGTGTCATCGCGTGTAATTGGACTGCACGTCAGGGTGTCATCGCGTGTAATTGGACTAAAGTGCGCGTACACGCGATTGGCCTATGTACGTGTATATCAGGTGTGCGCGGACACTTACACACGCAAGTACGTCAGCGCACCTGTATCCCGGTGTGCGCGGGAATTTCCACACGCTATTGGACTGGGTACTGGATTTCAGGGGTGCGCGGGTCACACGCTCGCCTACAACACGTGCAACGCATTAATTTGCGCGCTAAAAAAATAACAAGCTCAGACCCAGGATGAACATACCATTCCTAGCAGCAGTGGGCGTGGCCTACCAAAGGAGGAGGAGGAGGATAGTCAGGGCCAGAATATTCACACCCAGAACCAGCCTTTTCGGGATGCCTGATGACCAGGTGCATGGGAGGTACAGGTTTCCACCACACATCATACTGGACCTGGTGAGTGAGTGGGAGGATGACCTCACATCACCCACCCTGTGCTCCCAAGCACTCAGCCCCCTGGAGAAGGTCCTCAATGTACTGCACTTCTTAGCCACTGGATCATTTCAGCGGACAAGTGCCATTGTGGGTGGTGTATCACAGGCCACCCAGTCACGCTGCCTACACCAGGTCTTGAACATCATCACTGCACGCCCATCAGTCCGCAGGCACATATACCTGCCCAGAACCCCTGCAGAAAGGCATGCTGCCGCCCTGGATTTCTACGCTGTGGCACGATTCCCCAAAGTGCTAGGTGCCATCGACTGCACCCATGTGGCTCTACGTCCCCCCAGGGCATCTGAGCACATTTATAGGAACCGCAAGCACTGGCATTCCATCAACGTGCAGTTAGTATGTAATGCCAAGGGAATCATCACCTCAGTATATGCCAACTATCCCGGGTCAACCCACGACAGCTTCATTTACCGAATGTCCACCCTAAGCCGGGACCTAGAAGCTGGGCGGCATGGCGATACATGGCTGCTTGGTGAGTATGAATGCCACTGCACATGCATGCATGTCAGATACTGAGCAAGGTCACAAACCCACCAATGATACCAATCACCACCTCCACAGGGGACAGTGCCTACCCTCTCAGCCCCCACATGATGACGCCAATTCGGAACCCCACCACGCCACCCCAGGTAAGATATAACGCAGCCCACATTACTACCCGGGGCATAGTGGAGCGCACATTCGGAGTGCTGAAGTCACGCTTTCGCTCCCTTGACCGTTCTGGCGGGCAGCTGTTGTACGCTCCCCCAGTAGTGTGCAGGATCATAGTGGCAGCATGTGTCCTGCACAACGTTGCAACACGCCGGGGCCTGGCCGTGGACATGGTGGTGCCCCCCCATCCCCAACAACATGCACAGCCGCTGCGCATGGGAGGGGAAAGGGCACAGGGGGAGGCAGCCCGTACACAGCTAGTGGCTAATTACTTCACATAGAAATCACACCCCTGTGGAGTGCACACTGCCCTGGCACATTCCATCTGACAATCAATGATGACTCAACCTGACACTGATCCTGAATGTCTGGAGAAAGAACCGTGAAAACCATATCAGCCTGAGATTGTTCACCTGGAAGTGTCACAATGTGTGCATCCCTACCCACACAGACACCACCAATGCAGTTTTGTGAAGTTACAGATTCAAGCAGCTAAAATGAACACCCACTTGCAAAATGCAACAAGAGGACAGTGCCATGTCAGCCAACCCAACCCCAGCACCGCCACACCACACACCGTGCCATGTCATGCTATTTGCAGGTAAACAAAGTAATCCACACAACATGACACTAGGGTCACAATGTACTGTGTCCTTATTAGAAACTTGCAACACCTGAAATGCTCACAGTAATGCCGGACCAACAACAAAGTAGAGCACGTACTACCATTAACATGACATCACTAATGTTAAATATTAGTAGTCTCACCACCTGGAAATGCCTGCACTCCCACCACTACCAACTGTGCAGTGTTGGCGCCATGTAGAGTTGTAGGTGCACTGCTGCCAACAGGGACCACATCTCCAGATTAGAGGTCCTTGTGTCGACATGAGGAAGGGACCTGCAAATTGGGAGGTAGACACAGAAGATGAGTTACACATCAATGCAACATGCAGTGTACAACACAACAGCAATATGCACTAGGAATGTATACACAGTATTGACTACAGACTGCCCACACAGCTCATGGGAGTCCAACGTCACTGTGTAATTCACTGTCACTTGGGCACACCCTTTGCAAGCCCATGGAAACGGGAAGCAGGAGGGGTGTGTGTGACTCAAACCCAAGCATCGGAACCAAATACATTACAAGCCTGCATGTGCCCAGCCACAATGCAGCGTATGCCCACAGGAACCACGGAAGCCAACAAATCGTCCCAAAAAAATAGGGAATAAAATAAATAAAAATAAAAATAAAAATAAAAATAAAATCAAAAATGGCCATTGAAGGGCCCAGGGGGGTTGGGGAGGCCACCCAGGAGGTCCGAGGACAGGATGCACACCAGAACCCACCTGCGTGGATCCTGGGAAAAAAAAAACACCTCCATGGGCTCATGGCCCACACGGCTACCCTATTGTGGGAGTATCACTGCTGTCGCTATTATCACCCTGTGCAGCTGCATCCGGAGGTGGTTGCACTATGGGAGGCAGCCCATGCAAGGCCCTAGTCTGCTCCTCCATGGCTGCAAGCATGCGGGTGTGGTAGGTCTGGTTCTGGAGGATGAGTGTGCGGAGGTCCCCATGCAACAACTCACGGGATGCTCGGACCTCCGCCCTCGTTGCCTGCATCTCAGCTGAGAGCGTACGGGTGAGACGCTCCAGCTGCTGTTCTGTCCTTTGGTGTGTTGAAGCCTCAAGCTCAACAAGAGTCGTCCTGAGGTGAAGGAGCTCCTGCCTCAGGGCTTCCCTGTGGCCCTGGGACTCAATGGGGATGGCCTCCTGCAGAGTCGCCAGTGCCGCCCGCCTGTCCCTGTTGGACCCCAACATGTCCTCCCTGTGTGACTGGCAGATGGAGTCGGTTGCCTGCTCTAGTCGCTCCATCAGCCTTTCAGGGGGGACAATGGAAGTGGCCACCCTATCCATGGCCTGAGCCATCATCTCGGATGATGCTGCCTGTTGGGTTGCCATACCGTAAATGGATTGCTCCCATGCGGTATTGCCAGGTGGCGTACGGCCACCACGTCGGCGGGCACCACACCTGTCTGGGGCAAGGCGAACTGCGCCTTGCTGTGCCGGCACTGCCTGAGGCTGCAGGACTGCATTCCCCCTCTGATCTGCTGGCCCAGGAACAGGATCAGATGTCGCGGAGTGTGACCCTGCATCCGTAACCACCAAAGGCGTAGCTGCCAACACTGACATCCCCATTGAGGGTTCTGACCCTGGTGCAGGTTGGTGAGACAGAACAGAATCCCTCCCTGGAACACTCACCTGCGACGGCACGTAGGTCTCATCCGAATCAACACCTGAGTACAGCTCGGGGGAGGTGCAGCCAGAGACACCCCTTGAGAGCACGACCTGCAGCACTTGTGGGTTCTCACCCACCACCACACCACGTCCCTCACTGGTGGTTGGTCGGCCCTCGGACCCCTCCTGGGTCTGCACCATCTCTACAACCCCAGCAGTATCAGGTGCGTCTTCCCCCTGCAAAGACATGAAAACAAAGAAATGGAAACAGGCATTAGCACCATGGCACACAATGAGGGCTGAGAAGCAAGAGAACCAGTACTTGCTTGACACATGTTCCACATGACTAAAACACTCCCATGCATGCACCCTCACTGCGTATGAAGGGCAGGCAAATGGCACACACTGATGACACCAAGATGGAAGATGAACACATTTTCTGCATGCTGCCTGGCAGTGGCATCACACATTGGCCTGTGATTGGCAGGTGAAACACACATGCCATCACACAGATGGCATGTACCATTGCTATTGAGTGAAGCTGGAGAGGAGGGCAGCACCTATTCATTCAGTCCAGTTCCCGCATGTAATAGCTATTCTAATTCAAACAGGTCAGATTCTTCACCTGGAGCTGCCAGTCCAAAATGGTGCAATTGCACAGGGACATGTTTGAACAAATGATATCCAGGTAACAAAGTCACTCCGCTTTACCATAGCCATGTCAGACATGTGACTAGAGGACTGCGACATGCCTAGTAAAAGTGGTGTATTGCAAACTATCTGACTAAATGAACAGTGAAAAATCAGGCAACAATGTTGTGGCAGGGTGACACTTCAAGGGCAACTGGCGTGCAGTTGGGCTAGATGTCTACTGTTGGCAGAAGGGATACTGCTATGGCCAAATGCAGCTGCGCAGGACGTATTGCATGAAGCACATGGCTGACCCATACGACTCAGGTGCACACACTCTCACCTGTCACACAAACAGAAGCCCTCACACATACCATGCACATGGTTGACACACACATGCATGTGCACTCACCGGACAATGCCTCGTAATCAGCCAAATCTCCCACGCCTTGGATCTGTTCCTCCGTGACGTAGGTCCCAGCGACTGACTCATGTGGAGTGAGTTCCATGTCTACTACTGGAGACCCACCTCCAGTCACTAGAGTTGCGGCATGACTTGAGGCCAGCTTACTCTTTGCCCTGCGCTTTAGGTCATTCCAGCGCTTATAGCAATCATTGGCTGTGCGCCTCACGATTCCAAGGGCACTTACGATGTCCGCAACGGTCTGCCAGTGTGCCTGGCGTTGTGCAGGTGTGGTCTTGGATCCTGCAACAATGACCATCTCGTTGTCATGTGCGGACACATACTCGACAAGTGCATTCAGTTCGTCATCCGTGAAGCTGGGCTTCCTGGATGGGCCGGACTGTGTTGCAGTGTCTGGGGCATCAGCCTGTGCCGGACAAGCACTCTTCCTCTTCCGCTTGGAAGGTGGTGGTGATCCTGAGTGTCCTGCGCCGCTCTGGACACTAGGGGCAGGAGCCCTGGTGGACTGTGTATCAGGAGTGTGGGATTGCACACTCAGCATGGGAGTTGGTGCAGGCATTGGCTCTAGTGTGATGGTGTCAGGGGGAATGTCAGCAGCATGGACTAGGACCGACACTGTCCGGGCTGGGTGTGTGAGGGCTGGGGTGGATGGAGCCGCAGCTGCCCCTGCAGCCTCTCCGCCCTGCCTACTTGGTGCAGCAGATGACCTTGCTGCCACAGATGCACGTGGCATGGTGACATCAACGTGCACCAGCGCACGTGTCATAGGCCTGCTGACCTGGAAGTCAGCCATGGAGTCAGCCAGGTCTGGTGCCACAATGGGCTGGTCCAACAAGGGCTGAGCATGGATGGTGTCAGCCACATCAGCCTCAACGGGAGGGGGGGGGATTATGGGTGCCCTTGACTGGTCCTCCACACATGGGGGGACAGGCTCACCCTGCAGGTAACGACCACGTCCCCTACCGGATCCACCACGGCCACCACTTGTGGCTCTTCCACCTTTGCCACCCTTACGGAATCCTCGCCTCCCAGCCATGGCACTGATGTTAATGTGCGTATGGGAGTGGGTGTAAAATATTGTCCTGGGCAATTGGGGGTCAAAGGGGTTGGGTACCAGATGGTAATTGTACCCTAGTGCTCTTGCAAGGCTGATTGTAACCCCTGGGGAAAGATGGCAGGTCACGCTACGCACAGGAGCCCCAAAAAAGGGAGATGACGTGCACGCAACCCCTCCTAGACCACGTGTGCAGAAAGAAAAACCTGCACTACGCTGTGGCACCCAGTAACACAAGAATGAACGTATGCGTGTCACACGCAGCCTAGAATGACCTCTGAAGGGGTAGGCTACACACGGGGCAAGCACAGATGTTAGATACGTGCGTGACTCACCGTCTGCCAGATAAAAGAGCGTGAAAAAGGAGCGCGTTTGGTTGGCAACACCCCCGCCAAAAGAAGATTTGTACGCTGTCTGAGGAGACAGTACAACAGTAGTAGGGAACACTGTTTGAGGGAACAGGCCCAGGTAAACCAGTTAAAGTGAAAAAAGAGAAAAAGCTGTCAGAGGTAACAGGGAATACGAACTTGAAACGCCGTGAAGTAAATCGCGTGTGAAACGACAAGAAGTACAGAATTCACCCACTCGCTCTCCACGAAAAGCACGTACAAGGAAATGGTGTTCTACGTGTACCTTTTATACAGGCCCACACGTCCAGCGTCACTTACGCGGCGTGTACGCGCTAGGGCCATTTCCACCAATTACACGCTTTGTCACTTCTGCGTGTAGGGCCATTTCCACCAATCACACGCGATGACACACTGACGTGCAGTCCAATTACACGCGATGAGACTCTGCCGTGCTGTCCAATTACACGCGATGAGACTCTGACATGCTGTCCAATTACACGCGATGACACTCTGACGTGCAGTCTTTCCACGTGTGCTCTGTCATCACGTGCTGTGTGGGAAACACCCGTGCGGGTCACGTCACAGACGCGCTTACGCGCTGAGGGCCTTTGGTCCAATAGAATCGCGTATGCGTGCTGACGCGCTTACGCGCTAAGGGCCTTTCCTCGGTTTTCACGCTGACGTGCAGGATTTTCACGTGCCAAATCACTCCGTACCAAGCTGGCCACGCGTAAGCACACGGAAGACCACGCTCCTGCCCAGAAGGCCGAACTACTGCCCCCCCAGAGCCCCGAGCACGCTCCCACCTGCCATCTGCTGCTGCCTGACTGCCTGCTGCCCATGTGCACTGCCATTTTCTGCCTGCACATCAGCCAGGGGTGCTGTTGCTGTGACCACCCCTGCTGGAACCGAAGACTCCCGACTGGAATTCCATCGCTCCACAGCCCAGCCCCAGGACCCAGTTGCCCACCCACTCCTGCCTCTGGGGTTGTCATGTCAGGGCAAACACCATCTGTGACCACTGGAAACCCCCGGCCAGAGAGGCAGAGGGGCACCAGCTTCAGTGCCACCGAAGTTGGTGTCCTGGTGGAGCAAGTCCTGGGGCAGTATGATGCCCTCTTCGGAAGTTCCCGCGCCGACAAGGAAGGACGGACTCGGATCTGGACTGACATCGTGACTGCCATCAACGCGGAGGGGGTGGCAGTCCGGGACTTACAACATGTCAGGAAGCGCTGGGAGGACTTCAGGTCCAGGACCCTGAACAAGGCCCGGCGCCTCTTGAAGGCAGCGGATGCCAAGGGGCGCCGGGGCCACTTGTCGGAAGAACAGATGGGGGTCCTGGAACGCATATCCCCAGCGCTCCACGTCCAGGTCCTAGAGAAGCAGACCCGTCTGGAGTCGAGCGGTGAGTGTACATGCATCCTGATTGTGAGCAGTGCGTGTGGTGATTATTCGGCATTGTGCCGGTTGCACATCTGTTTGTATGAGGTCGAGTATGGGTGGGGGTGTACAGGGCTGTGGGTCTGACACATGCGAGGGCTGTAATGTGTGAGACATGGATGGTGCTTGTGTGTGTGGGCTTGCATGGCAAATGCAGTTGTGCTTGCACACATGTTTGGATGAATGTGCATGTAAGTAGACATGTCCGTGATGTCAGACATGTATGTTGTTTTCGGCTGCATGTATGAGCATTGTGTACATGTGCATGTGTGTGTATTTGTCAAGGGTGCAACAGTGATGCAACATGGATGCATGTGACAGCGGTATGTGGAAGCCTGATTGGCAGATGTGACATGGATGCCCGTCTGAACAGTGCGACACTTGGCAGAGGTGTAGACATGCATGCAAGTGTGGTGATGTGTGTACATGTGTGGTGCACTTCCTGTGTTGCATGTGATGTCTGGCTCCCCTTTGGCTGCTGCTGCTCTTGTATGTGTAGGGATGGTGGTGGCAGTTGCGATATGGCTGTGGTATGGCTCATGTGTGCGAGTTGCAATGACATGTGTGTTGGGGATTGTGATGACATGTCTGAGGTTTGCCAATGCCACTCATGTGCAACTGTCATGCGTGTATGTGTCCATTGTACAGTGCCCTGATGCCTGTGTTTTGTTTCTCCCTGTCTGCAGCGTCAACTGATGAAGAGGGCGGAGAAGGTGCTGTGGAGCACAGCGGCGGGGATCCCACCGCCAGCCGGAGACGCAAGGCCCGGCTCCCCTCCCGTGTTGTCATCTCGTCGGGGAGTGAGGAGTCCGGTGCCGCGTCCCAGGCCGCAGCTGCCGGGGGGAGGTCCAAGTGGCGGAGGTTGCAGTTGGACTCCTCGGCAGCAGAAGGGGCAGCTGGGACCCCACAGGGCCCAACAGGGGAAGATGGCAGGGAGTCATCCAGGTTGGTGGGGGGTTTGGTGGAGGAGGAGGCCGTGCAAGCACCAGAGACGGGGTCTGGAGGTGGGGATCCCACTGGTGCTAGTGGTGCAGTCCAGGACCAGGGACAGGAGGCAGCACAGGCGGCCGCGGAGGTGCCTGTGTGCAATCCTGTCCCCGATCCTGTCCCTGCATCATCTTGCACCAGCAGGGATGCCTACGTCCAGACCCGTTTTCAGGCAGGGGATGAGCTGACGTCAACTGGCCTTCCTCTGCCTGCGGACGTGGCCATCCAGGTCCGGGTTGAGCCTGTCCTGGCTGGTGTGGCGTTGCGTCAACGGGCCATGCGAGGTGACCTGCAGTCTTTTCATGGAGAGACTGCACGTCATCTCGAATGGCTCGTTGACCACGTCAGCCTGCTGGGACAGGTCACCCAGGCCGGATTCCGCTATCTAATGGGGCTTGCTTCGACCCCCTCCTCAACTGGACCCCCTACGCGCCAGTCATCCTCTGTGCCATCTTCCCACCCATCAGTCACCTGGGTGCCCTGTGGAGCTGCCTCTGACGGTGCGGCCAGGCTGGTGGAGGAGGCATCCCTGCCACAGTCGGGAGTCGGAGGTCCAGCAGGGGTGGCCACATCAACAAGTGCACCCCAGCTGGCGGAGGATGTGCAGGCAGCAGGAGGCAGTGCACGGGCAGAGGCAGAGCAGCAGCAGCAGCAACATGGTGGGAGACATGAAGGCTCGGGGCTTTCGACATCGGAGGGGCAGGCATCGGCCGGAGGGCAGGGGGACCCAGGACAGAGAGTGTCTTCCGTGTGGCAGCGGTTGGGCCACGCCATAGGTGCGGAGCGGCGGCGGGCGGAAGAGGCGCGGCTCACAATGGTCAGTGCGGACAACTCCATGCGGAGGGCCCTGAGGCGGGCCGAGTGCCTCGAGGCAATCCGCAGGGGGTTGGAGGAGGACACGGCGTCGTCCCTGCGGACCCTCGGGCCATGGAACTGGACCGCCTCCGGGACATCGAACAGGAGTCCGATGATGCCCTGGCCCGGGACACCACGGAGTGAGCCGCTGGACTTGCCCGCCGCCTTTGTATATAGTTCTTTAGTTTTAGGTTTCCTTTCTTTCTTATTATGATTTGGAGTCGACGGACACTGCTCCACTTTTTGTATATAGTTGATTTTTAGGTAGGTTTTTTAGTAGGTTTCCTTTGTTCAGTTGGGCTCATGGACCCTTGTTAGTTTTGTAGATAGTTTTTTTTTGCATGGAGATTTTTTTACATTTGACTTTGGACATAATTTTTTTGGATTCTGATTTGCAGTTTTGTGTTTTTATACGGACATGCAGCTCTTTTTTTCACATTCACATTGTAGTTAGTTTTCTTTCTTTAGCATTCTTTAATTTTTTTCAATACAATTTTGTTAGCATACTTCACTGTGTGGTATCATCTCATTGGTTTCATGCATGTCATGTTGTGTGTTTTCCCATTCAATTGCAACCATTGTGTGTGGCGGACATGGGTTCATTAGCTTGATGAACATTGGGGGTGTAACATGTGATTTCCATTTCCATGTGGGTGAATGGGTTACTTGGTAGGGCTTTTTGGCTGTGGAGGCTGACCATTACGCACATGATTGGGGATTGTGAGGACCTGGTGGGGGCTGCCCATGGTGGCAGGGGGGTGGGGGTGGTGAGAGACATGAGTGGGGGCCTGGTGGAGGGTGACCCTGGATGCTGGGGGGTCGGGGTGGTGGGAGACATGGGTGGGGGCCTGGTGGAGGCTGCCCCTGCACTGCTGGGGTGTGGGGGTGGTGGGAGACATGAGTGGGGGCCTGGTGGAGGGTGACCCTGGATGCTGGGGGGTGGGGGTGGTGGGAGACATGGGTGGGGGCCTGGTGGAGGGTGACCCTGGTGGCAGGGGGGTGGGGGTGGTCGGAGACATGAGTGGGGGCCTGGTGGAGGGTGACCCTGGTGGCAGGGGGGTGGGGGTGGTGGGAGACATGGGTGGGGGCCTGGTGGAGGGTGACCCTGGATGCTGGGGGGTGGGGGTGGTGGGAGACATGGATGGGGGCCTGGTGGAGGGTGACCCTGGTGGCAGGGGGGTGGGGGTGGTGGGAGACATGAGTGGGGGCCTGGTGGAGGGTGACCCTGGTGGCAGGGGGGTGGGGGTGGTGGGAGACATGGGTGGGGGCTGGTGGAGGCTGCCCCTGCACTGCTGGGGTTTGGGGGTGGTGGGAGACATGAGTGGGGGCCTAGTGTAGTCTGCCCATGGTGGCAGGGGGGTGGGGGTGGTGGGTGACATGAGTGGGGGCCTGGTGGAGGCTGCCCCTGCACTGCTGGGGTGTGGGGGTGGTGGGAGACATGAGTGGGGGCCTGTTGGAGGGTGACCCTGGTGGCAGGGGGGTGGGGGGGGTGGGAGACATGAGTGGGGGCCTGGTGGAGGGTGACCCTGGTGGCAGGGGGGTGGGGTGGTGGGAGACATGGGTGGGGGCCTGGTGGAGGGTGACCCTGGATGTTGGGGGGTGGGGGTGGTGGGAGACATGGGTGGGGGCCTGGTGGAGGGTGACCCTGGTGGCAGGGGGTTGGGGGTGCAGGGGGACATGAGTGGGGGCCTGGTGGAGGCTGCCCTTGCACTGCTGGGGGGTGGGGGTGGTGGGAGACATGAGTGGGGGCCTGGTGGAGGCTGCCCCTGCACTGCTGGGGGGTGGGGGTGGTGGGAGACATGAGTGGGGGCCTGGTGGAGGGTGACCCTGGATGCTGGGGGGTGGGGGTGGTGGGAGACATGGGTGGGGGCCTGGTGGAGGCTGCCCCTGCACTGCTGGGGTGTGGGGGTGGTGGGAGACATGAGTGGGGGCCTGGTGGAGGGTGACCCTGGATGCTGGGGGGTGGGGGTGGTGGGAGACATGGGTGGGGGCCTGGTGGAGGATGCCCCTGCCCTGCTGGGGTGTGCGGGTGGTGGGAGACATGAGTGGGGGCCTGGTGGAGGGTGACCCTGGATGCTGGGGGGTGGGGGTGGTGGGAGACATGGGTGGGGGCCTGGTGGAGGCTGCCCCTGCACTGCTGGGGTGTGGGGGTGGTGGGAGACATGAGTGGGGGCCTGGTGTAGTCTGCCCATGGTGGCAGGGGGGTGGGGGTGGTGGGTGACATGAGTGGGGGCCTGGTGGAGGGTGACCCTTGTGGCTGGGGGGTGGGGGTGGTGGGAGACATGAGTGGGGGCCTGGTGGAGGGTGACCCTGGTGGCTGGGGGGTGGGGGTGGTGGGTGACATGAGTGGGGGCCTGGTGGAGGGTGACCATGGTGGCAGGGGGGTGGGGGTGGTGGGAGACATGGGTGGGGGCCTGGTGGAGGGTGACCCTGGATACTGGGGGGTGGGGGTGGTGGGAGACATGGGTGGGGGCCTGGTGGAGGGTGACCCTGGTGGCAGGGGGGTGGGGATGCAGGGGGACATGAGTGGGGGCCTGGTGGAGGCTGCCCCTGCACTGCTGGGGGGTGGGGGTGGTGGGAGACATGAGTGGGGGCCTGGTGGAGGCTGCCCCTGCACTGCTGGGGGGTGGGGGTGGTGGGAGACATGAGTGGGGGCCTGGTGGAGGGTGACCCTGGATGCTGGGGGGTGGGGGTGGTGGGAGACATGGGTGCGGGCCTGGTGGAGGCTGCCCCTGTACTGCTGGTGTGTGGGGGTGGTGGGAGACATGAGTGGGGGCCTGGTGGAGGGTGACCCTGGATGCTGGGGGTGGGGGTGGTGGGAGACATGGGTGGGGGCCTGGTGGAGGATGCCCCTGCACTGCTGGGGTGTGCGGGTGGTGGGAGACATGAGTGGGGGCCTGGTGGAGGGTGACCCTGGATGCTGGGGGGTGGGGGTGGTGGGAGACATGGGTGGGGGCCTGGTGGAGGCTGCCCCTGCACTGCTGGCGTGTGGGGGTGGTGGGAGACATGAGTGGGGGCCTGGTGTAGTCTGCCCATGGTGGCAGGGGGGTGGGGGTGGTGGGTGACATGAGTGGGGGCCTGGTGGAGGGTGACCCTGGTGGCTGGGGGTGGTGGGAGACATGAGTGGGGGCCTGGTGGAGGATGCCCATGGTGGCAGGGGTGTGGGGGTGGTGGGAGACATGAGTGGGGGCCTGGTGGAGGATGCCCATGGTGGCAGGGGGGTGGGGGTGCAGGGGGACATGAGTGGGGGCCTGGTTGAGGATGTCCATGGTGGCAGGGGGGTGGGGGTGCAGGGGGACATGAGTGGGGGCCTGGTGGAGGATGCCCATGGTGGCACGGGGGTGGGGGTGCAGGGGGACATGAGTGGGGGCCTGCTGGAGGCTGCCCCTGCACTGCTGGGGGGTGGGGGTGGTGGGAGACATGAGTGGGGGCCTGGTGGAGTCTGCCCATGGTGGCAGGGGTGTGGGGGTGCAGGGGGACATGAGTGGGGGCCTGGTGGAGGATGCCCATGTTGGCAGGGGGGTGGGGGTGGTGGGAGACATGGGTGGGGGCCTGGTGGAGGCTGCCCCTGCACTGCTGGGGGGTGGGGGTGGTGGTAGACATGCATTGTTGATCAGTAGTGCAAGGTGACATGTGGGTTGGCTGGGGGGCATGCCCATGGTGGATGGGCTGCCTGCGGGACATGAGTAGGGGTTCAGGGTAGTCCCCCGTGGTGTGGGCTGCCTGCAGGGGCCGTGGAGGTTGTGGAGCGTACACCTGGGTGGACCCACACGGCCAATTCACGTGTAGTACTCCCCAGAACCCCTGAAATACACATTCCCTGCTGGTATCGCGTGTAGAACTTCCCGCGCACCCCTGAAATACACGTACCCTGCTCGCACTGGGCCAATCGCGTGTGGAACTTCCCGCGCAACCCTGAAATACACGTACGCTGCTCGCACTGGGACTATCGCGTGTGTAACTTCCCGCGCACCCCTGAAATACACGTACCCTGCTCGCACTGGGCCAATCGCGTGTGGAACTTCACGCGCACCCCTGAAATACACGTACCCTGCTCGCACTGGGACTATCGCGTGTGTAACTTCCCACGCACCCCTGAAATACACGTACCCTGCTCGCACTGGGCCAATCGCGTGTGTAACTTCCCGCGCACCCCTGAAATACACGTACCCTGCTCGCACTGGGCCAATCGCGTGTGGAACTTCCCGCGCACCCCTGAAATACACGTACCCTGCTTGCACTGGGACTATCGCGTGTGTAACTTCCCGCGCACCCCTGAAATACACGTACCCTGCTCGCACTGGGCCAATCGTGTGTGGAACTTCCCGCGCACCCCTGAAATACACGTACCCTGCTCGCACTGGGACTATCGCGTGTGTAACTTCCCGCGCACCCCTGAAATACACGTACCCTGCTCGCACTGGGACTATCGCGTGTGGAACTTCCCGCGCACCCCTGAAATACACGTACCCTGCTCGCACTGGGACTATCGCCTGTGGAACTGCTCGCACTGGGCCAATCGCGTGTGGAACTTCCCGCGCACCCCTGAAATACACGTACCCTGCTCGCACTGGGACTATCGCGTGTGTAACTTCCCGCGCACCCCTGAAATACACGTACCCTGCTCGCACTGGGCCAATCACGTGTGGAACTTCCCGCGCACCCCTGAAATACACGTACCCTGCTCGCACTGGGACTATCGCGTGTGTAACTTCCCGCGCACCCCTGAAATACACGTACCCTGCTCGCACTAGGCCAATCGCGTGTGGAACTTCCCGCGCACCCCTGATATACACGTACCCTGCTCGCACTGGGACTATCGCGTGTGGAACTTCCCGCGCACCCCTGAAATACACGTACCCTGCTCACACTGGGCCAATCGCGTATGGAACTTCACGCGCACCCCTGAAATACACGTACCCTGCTCGCACTGGGACTATCGCGTGTGTAACTTCCCGCGCACCCCTGAAATACACGTACCCTGCTTGCACTGGGACTATCGCGTGTGGAACTTCCCGCGCACCCCTGAAATACACGTACCCTGCTCGCACTGGGCCAATCGCGTGTGGAACTTCACGCGCACCCCTGAAATACACGTACCCTGCTCGCACTGGGACTATCACGTGTGGAACTTCCCGCGCACCCCTGAAATACACGTACCCTGCTCGCACTGGGCCAATCGCGTGTGGAACTTCCCGCGCACCCCTGAAATACACGTACCCTGCTCGCACTGGGACTATCGCGTGTGTAACTTCCCGCGCACCCCTGAAATACACGTACCCTGCTCGCACTGGGACTATCGCGTGTGGAACTTCCCGCGCACCCCTGAAATACACGTACCCTGCTCGCACTGGGACTATCGCCTGTGGAACTGCTCGCACTGGGCCAATCGCGTGTTGAACTTCCCGCGCACCCCTGAAATACACGTACCCTGCTCGCACTGGGACTATCGCGTGTGGAACTGCTCGCACTGGGCCAATCGCGTGTGGAACTTCCCGCGCACCCCTGAAATACACGTACCCTGCTCGCACTGGGACTATCGCGTGTGTAACTTCCCGTGCACCCCTGAAATACACGTACCCTGCTCGCACTGGGCCAATCGCGTGTGGAACTTCCCGCGCACCCCTGAAATACACGTACCCTCCTCGGACTGGGACTATCGCGTGTGTAACTTCCCGCGCACCCCTGAAATACACGTACCCTGCTCGCACTGGGCCAATCGCGTGTGGAACTTCCCGCGCACCCCTGAAATACACGTACCCTGCTCGCACTGGGACTATCGCGTGTGGAACTTCCCGCGCACCCCTGAAATACACGTACCCTGCTCGCACTGGGCCAATCGCGTGTGGAACTTCCCGCGCACCCCTGATATACACGTACCCTGCTCGCACTGGGACTATCGCGTGTGGAACTTCCCGCGCACCCCTGAAATACACGTACCCTGCTCGCACTGGGCCAATCGCGTGTGGAACTTCACGCGCACCCCTGAAATACACGTACCCTGCTCGCACTGGGACTATCGCGTGTGGAACTTCCCGCGCACCCCTGAAATACACGTACCCTGCTCGCACTGGGCCACTCGCGTGTGGAACTTCCCGCGCACCCCTGAAATACACGTACCCTGCTCGCACTGGGACTATCGCGTGTGTAACTTCCCGCGCACCCCTGAAATACACGTACCCTGCTCGCACTGGGACTATCGCGTGTGGAACTTCCCGCGCACCCCTGAAATACACGTACCCTGCTCGCACTGGGCCAATCGCGTGTGGAACTTCACGCGCACCCCTGAAATACACGTACCCTGCTCGCACTGGGACTATCGCGTGTGGAACTTCCCGCGCACCCCTGAAATACACGTACCCTGCTGAAATCGCTTGTGCAACTTCCCGCGCACCCCTGAAATTCACGTACCCTGCTTGCACGGGGCCAGTCGCGTGTGGAACTTCCCGCGCACCCCTGCAATACGCGTTCCCCGCTTGGTGTTTGCTGTTTGCCAGCCCAGTGAACTGGTCCAGGGTTAGCGCAGCCCTTTGCGATGATTTAGCGATTTGGATGGCTTTTCCTTGCGCGAGGGCGTTCTTGGGGGCGTTACTGGCGCTGCTGCAGGGTCGCTGCGATTCTCTGCGCCACGGCTGGTTTGGGAGCCTAAAATCCATGAATACGCTGTGCGCGGAAATCGGTTTTAGCGCACGTGCCTGGCGCAGACAATCGCACGCGGACACTCTGCGCCAGCCGCTTGCGACACTTTTCTGCAAAATTCTATGAATTGCCCTGAAAGTATTCTGGACTATGTAGTCTCAAAAGGCATGCCTTTGTTCCATGTGGCCTCCTTCATTTAAACTTTCACTCAATCACTACATAGTTTTAAGAAGGTCTTTTGAGCTGACCTACCAAAGGGTTAATAATAGTTGCGTGTCTTCCATTGCACGTGAGCCAGCACTTCTTTGCACATCAAGGAGGGCTAGCCACACAGTCCCATTTTTCCCTTAATATATTGCGCTACTTTTAGACTTTGAAAACAGCGGGGTGAAGTAGACACCAATCCTGTTGAGCCCCTCATTCTACCTGCTGAAAAAAAACGTATTTTACTTTTCCCCCCTCCTCTGAGTCTAAACTACGTACCTCCTCCTTCAACAACTTACAGGTCCCCTACTGCCATTCAACCCAAACAAATAGAGGTGCAGGAGAAATCATGAATATAGCCAGTTACATATCTTGTATATGTAGTTATATGCCACATGTCCCTTGTTATTTGGAACACGATCATTCATATTTCCTTTTTACTTTGCATGTTGGGACTTGTAGTACAGTACACTTCATGGACAAAACAAAACTATAAGTCCCAAAATGAAAAACAAAACATGAACTGGATGGGCATCTTACGAATTACAGTGAGACATGCACACACACACCGATGCAGACATGCACACACACGGACACTGAAAACTCACCCTCGACATGACACAATGCTCACACGGGTGCACACGTGCGCATAGACTAACACTTGCCTTGAAAGAGCAAAAGCACCCTGCAAGCACAATCCCTCACACACACCTTCACACTATGTACACACACACAAACGCTCACATCAAACACACACACATCGCATGCACTCCTTCTCAGATTACATGCACATACTCACACCACACATTCCACCTTACACAGGACATATATTCAAAAAGAGGACTACATCGACTCTGGGCAACAATATAAAACAAAAAAAATGAAATTAAAAAAAATCACATTTATGCTGAACACTGCCATCAGAGAACCCTGGCCTGCAGGAGATCGAGACACAGCAATTAACCATTATGCTACAATGATGTTCTTGTTTGGAGTCTAACAAGTTTCATACCTAGCCTTTTATAATTGAATATATTAAATCATAGGCTAAGTATGAAATGTATGCACCAGGAAACATCAGGCAAGTGTGGCCTAGTGGTTAAATGCTGGACTTTGCAATCTACCAGACCAGGGTTCAAAGCTGCTTGTAGTATTTCTATTTAACAAATTGAATTTAATTAAAAGAAAATCAATGCAACTGGGAGGTGGCGAGGTTTGTTGCAGTGCAGTCCTATGATCTTATTTGGCATGAGGGCATTTAGACATGGCTGCAAGGTCAGCCACATCCAAACACCCCTCACACTAAAAAAACGGTGCCAGAATGGATTTTGCACCAAAAAGGGCACACTGAAATGGGCGCTGCGGCAGAATGGCCATGCCAAATCGACCTACGCCAAAATGACGGCACTGAAAAGGGGTGGAGCACGCTGCTTAATCAAAGGGTGTGGTCCATGGCAAATAATTTAATCTCACTGTGCATTGCCTAAAACATTGCAAGTTCTCTAAGCCTGCAATCCGAAGGCCATGGCTAGTGGTCTGGAAGCATTTTAAAAATCTATGGAATAACAAAACCCTTGAAATTCAAGGAAAAAACTTAAATTGCAGGGACGCTAAGGTGAGCAATATATTGTAAAAAAAAAACTTTAAAATGCAAGGAAAAAAACTTTTGTTGTAGGGACGATAAATTGAAAACTTAATGCAAAAAAAGCCTAACATTCAGCTAAAGCCACCTTAACTTCAAGCTCCCTGTTGTGCAGCCTATGACCACAGTGATGACATCACAGATCACATCACTGATGACATCAACAAATTACATGTTGTATGAGAACACTGATGACATTACAAATCACATCACTGATTGCATTACAAGTGACAACACGAATTACATTGTATATAACTGATTACATCAGTAATGGAATTAGACATAACATCATTTATAAGTTAGCTCATGAAAACCTTGGTCAGCTTAATAGCAATTTAGGCCTTGGACATGGCCACGACAAAGCCTGGGATCACTGTCCAACACCAAAGGCCATAGCTAGTGGTTGGTTAATTTTTAAAAATTCCAATGTGCATGGTTAAAAGCCAAGCCTAGTAGCCCATAACTGTTTTAAAATATTAAGTGGGCCACATTGGAAACTGTAGTCAGTGGCCATGGCTAAAAGACATAGCTAGTGCCCATTAAAAATGTTAGAATATACAGTCAGCGCAGCCAAAGGCCATGGCTACCAGCTAGTATTGTGTTGATGACTGTGGGTAGTGGCTGGTTAGTGTATATAATATACAATGGGCACGGCCGAAGGCCATAGATAGGGGCTGTGAGAGTTGTATAATACACAGTGGGCACATCTGAAGTCCATAGTTTATTGTGTTTTATTATTTTAAAATATGCAGTGGAAATGGCCATACGATTTACAGACTGCTCATTGTCGAAGGCCATGGCTATTAGCTCATTTATATGTTAGAATATATAGTGGCCACAGCCAAAGATTGTGGCCACTGGCCAGTATTGTACTAAATTCCATAGCTAGTGCGCGATCAAAGTATATAATATACAGTGGACATGGTTGAAAGCTGTATCCACTGGTAAAGGCCAATATCTATGTTTAGTAGCCTGTCAGTGTTTTCAAATATTCAGTGCACATGGGTGAAGGTTGTGACCACTGTCCATAACTGAAGACCATGAGTAGTATGCATTCTTATATTAAAACACATTTAGCCATGCACACTGACCATGGCTGAAGGCCATGCTTAATGCCAGTTACTGTTGGGATCTAATTAGTCATGTCATCAGTGATGTGATCTGTCATGTAATCAATGTGGGGGTGACATTAAGGGGGCTTTAGCTGAATTTAAGGGGTTTTGTTGCATTAAACTCTCAAACTCTCACCTTAATGTCCCTGCAACTAAAGTGTTTCCTTGAAAAAAACGAATGAAAAAACTTTTGTTAAAAGGAAGTTATGGTCACAAGTAAAACTGAAAACCCCCAGAAATTCACCAGTTATGGTAAGCTAAGCAACCATAACTCACGCCACCATATGCACTGCTAAGACTAACACCCAGGACATCAAAGATGACATCACAAATGTAATTGATGACATTGCTGATGACATAACAAATCTATGCCACTTGTTTTTGTTCACTGCCATATCTAGGCCAGGTGCTTTTGTTCACTGACAGTCAGAATATGAGCATTCAAAAGGTGCTATATATCTAGACATTTACCTTGTCATGTGTTCTTACAGTACTTTACTTATGATTTGATCTCAGCTCACTGTGCGCATGCACAGGGCAATAAGCAGGCCTCGGACACACAATTCATTTGTATACATGAAAATGAACTTTTATCTTGTGATGTTTCTTTCTTCCTTACTTTAGTTTCCCTGTATGTGCCTCTGATTTGTATGCATTGTGGGTCTTCATATGTATTATTTGTACTAACACAAGTTCGTAGTAAGTCTTTAATTGTTAGCTATTTATTCCATGTTTAACATTACTCAAAACTCTGATAACGTAGTATTCATTATTTTAGTATCCAAAATTACCAGATTAAAAATATTGTACTTCTATGGTGCATGCTTCAGTCATTGCCTATGTGTTTGTATGATGAGGTTCGTGTATTAACAACAACACTGCATTATAATGTTTTATTTATATGTTTTGTTTAGATGAATACATTCTTTAATACATTAAATTGTTCATGATAGGTCACCCGATCACCCCTGACATTTTGTTACCAACATTATAAACGCAACCCCATGTAGGGATTTTTCATCAAAATTAATTGTATGTGTGATGTCATCAGTGATGTCATCAATAACATTTGTGATGTCATCATTGATGCCCTGGATTTAAGTCTTAGCAGTGCACGTTGGTGGGGCATGTTATTGTTGCTTAGCTTACCATAACGGGTGAAATTCTGGGGGGTTTTGGTGTTGCTTGTAACAACTTCCCTTTAACAAAGTTTTTTCACTGAATTTCATAGGTTGTTATTAGTGTAATTTAACCATAAAGTCCCTTTAACAACATGAAATTTTATGTTTTGAATGAAAATGTTTCATGATGTTACATCACTGTATATATGTTATTAATAATTCCTCTTTTAATATATATATCAAAGAGCTGTAAACCTCCTTTAAGAAACATATTTTTTGCAACGTATACTTATGTGTGTCGTTATCAGCAGTGCATGCTGGGGATGCAAGTCATGGTTGAATTTCCTAGGGCATGAGGCTCGACCATGACCCCAGCCCCACCAAACCAACCCTGTTATCCACTGCACCTACCCTGCTTCCTAGTTTCATGTCCACTATACCCTTATAATGTGACCAATGGCCAGTACTCACAATACATGGGGCATGGGCTTCGGCCATGACACATTCCCCAATAGGCAAATCAGAGTAGACATTTGTCCTTGCCGAGGGCCAGGCCCACTGCCCAGGCAGAAAAGTTATATCCCTATATTTTGTACTTAGTTTTTCACACTTTCAAAAAAGGAAAACACAGGACAGATTTGCAAAAGCGTGCTTTCAGGTCCTTGCTGATGCTCCTTCTGCATGTTTGCGCAATCCTGTCCAGCACTTTGAGGTGCAGCCACGAGCTGATTTTCTTTTCCTGTTTAAACCTAGGGCTTCAGCCATCCCGCATGCCCCAATATGTAAATCACGATAGGCATTTGTCCTTGCCGAGGGCAAGGCTCACTGTCCATGCACCAAAATTATATTTCTATTTTTTGTACAGACATTTGGACACTTTAGAAAAATAAAACACAAGAGAGATTTGCAAAACCATTCCTTGAGGTCCTTGATGATGTTTTTTGCAAATGTTTGCTGTAATACTGGCCAGCACTTCGGGCTGCAGCCACAAGCAGAATTTTCTATACCGATTTCGAAAAACTTGACCACATATACGGCCCTTTGTGCCCATGCCCACTTTACCCCCATTGCTGGTCCCTTGTGGTCATGGCCGGTAACCAAGTTGTCCGGGTCATGCCCTTTTGCCATGTCCTGGACAATATGACCACTGTCCATGGCATGTTTGCGGATTTTGTAGAAGAAAAAACAGATTTTTGTTTTTTTATGGCCATATCCCATCCCATCGTCATCACCTCTCACCTCCCCAGAGATAGTGTCATTTGTTTGACAAGTGTAAAGTTATGTTTTCTAATATGTTTTTACCACAATACCCATGGACTATGGGCGCTGTTCGCGAATCCAACATGGCGTTTGTGTCAAAGGTTTTGATACACCTCACGTTTTTAATTGACCAATCAGTGGGCATGTATGATGTCCGTGAACGTCACGCTGCTTTCTGATTTCTGATTGGTCCAGAGGCGTCCGCAGACTCCGAATCAGGAAGTGATTCTGCAGATCGGAACCATATAGCATAAAAAAATGTGACCTACTTTTTGGGCATTTTCTTTTAAAACTACTGGACCGATTTACATCAAATTTACAAACGGATGCTTTTGGGATCAAGCCGTCGCTTCTGGTGCAAATTTGGTGAACATCCGTCCAGCGGTTTGGGCTGTTGGTTCAAGCAAAAAAGAAATTACATTGTGTCTATGAGGATTTCCACAAACTTTGGGACCCCCCCATAACTTTGCCCCACCCCGGACAAAACCACACCAAACATCACAAAATCGTTCTGAGTTGGCCATATACTTTTTTTAAAAAAGTTTGGGGAGGATTTGTCCAGGAGGGAAAAGTTATAAGCCACCCAAAAAGTGCTCTTTCTATGAGTTGAGCAACTTAACCATAACTACAGGGCTGCTACCAAAGGCCCTTTAATATATATGAAACAATGCAATACTGCCACATCCTATTTTACACTCCAAACACTCCCAATCAACTCACTACACACATACTCTATTCTGGTTGTTTTCTGTCGCAAAGGTGCACTTACATCTATGCGTTCTCCCGAGCTGCTCCGATACGGGGTCCCGTTAAAGGCCTGCATAACTGGAAGCAGCACCCCGGTCCAGCGCCTCATACATCTTCAAGTTGTGCACGGGGAACTGGTCACTTCTACTTGTAGTTCAAATGGGATTACCGCTCCTTGGGTGAGGGCAGCAGAGCTCTAAATCATTGCCTGGCCAATTGGCATCACAAAATGTCATGCCCTAGTCTCATGAATTTGTCCTTTGAGGGGCACATCCCTACCTGTCCTTACGACAGCTAACATTCTGTTCCAACCACATTCTGGCACTGCAGCTGGATACAATTAGCGATTATCGGTGCACCACGGGTGCTTCTGACCTCGACTTCTCTCCTGGGGGAGAGAAAAGGGATTTATTTTGGGGTTAATCTAAACCGAGCCGCAGCTCCATATCAAGACCTCCGTTCTATTCTGTTCATTGTGTACTGGGCCTTAAAATCCAATATGGCGCATTAATGCCCTGTTAACACGCTGACCTCCCTCCTGCCACAATATCCTTTTTAAGTCTACTACCTGCTTCAGCTCTTTCCTCACACTTCACTAAATAAAATAACTTTGTATACAACTCCTAAACATATGTGTTGCTACTTCTGTGGTGCTATATGTGGGCATCTCATATGTGTCAAAACTAACTACAAGTGAAATGTGCACCTTCTGCCGTGCAAATCGCATCCCACTCAGGCTGTGGTATGTGTTGTGATGAATCCCAGGCTACTGCTGTTGCTTCTCTGGGGGAGGCCCCTCCCCATGAGGCCAGGGTTGTGTGGCCACGTCCCACTGGGGGTGGTACTCAGTGAGTAGATCTCGTGGGGAGGGAACCCCTTCATGCGACCAGTGACGATGGCCCTGGGAGAACACGGTATTCTCTTAATCCTTTGGTGCCCCACTGTCTTCATACCCCAATCAGTCCCTTCTTGTTCCCCATACCTCTGTGTTATAGTAGCATAGAGGGTCTCATTCACAATACTGGGATGAGGAAGAGGGAGACTTACCCAAGCTAAATACAAAATACCACTGAGGTGAAGAAGATAGCACAAGGAGCCAAAATTCCGACAGTGAAAGAACACACATGGTACAGTTTCAAGAGGCAGCCCAATCGTAGAAAGAGAAGAAGGACTAGGTAAAGTGTCAAGCCAGACCTGGAGGAGCACAGAATGGGATGGCCATTCCATGGCAGGAGATCTGAAGGCTGGAAGCCGGGGTGTACAGAGATGTGATTGGGGATACAAGCAGCCGAAGACATGGGAGAGAGTCTAGAGCTGTGGAGCAGCGAGATACAGAATGCGGAGCACCGCAGCAATATAGAATCTCTGCTCCACCTCCAGAGGAGACCAGAGACTGCCCAGAGACTTTCCAAAGCTAGGGAAAGTGTTGAACCTGTGTTGGGGCACTGAGGAGCTAAAGGAATTGAAAAGCCCCACAAAGATATCCCAAAGAGCAAAAGAGGATGGCAGAGGAATTATACAATTTTATCCAAATTTTGTAAAACAGATAAATACATCCCAAAGAGCTAAAGGGGATAACAGAGGAATTAAATAATTTGATACAAACTGTAAATCATGCAAAAAAGCATCCAGAACAGCAAAAAGGGATAACAAAGGAAGTATACAAGTTGTTACAAACATTGTGAATAAACCTATGTGTGATAGTACCTGACAGGAGAGTATACCAGGGCTGCCAAGTGGGCAACAGGTGAAGCAAGGACAGGGATACCATGGAAGAACAGGGTCTGGGACCCATACGATTGAGGGTTCCCAAATGGAAACAGGCAAAGGCCCATCACTAAAGTGTATAATGGTCAAAGGCCCACATCATTTTGAAGATGCCTATAACCAGTGGGCTGTTGGGGGGACTCTGAGAAGGTACACACGATTACAAGTGAGATAATCAACTCTGGCAGGTCAGTGAACAAGGCTTGACACGCCATTTAGGATCACAGTATTGAACCATTTGGGAAGGTCTACAGTCAGGTCTGACAGGATAGTGAACCAGGCCTGATAAAAGATTAAAGAGCTACATTTTTGTTGCACGGACACAGTGAGAGGTTCTTCCAGAAGAGTGGGCAACTGTTTTGTTTCTGATTTGAAGCAAGAATCAATGAAGATGTTCCCGCCAGGATATTGGGGATCTGTATTTTCTTTAAGTTTGTCTGAACATTTAAGCAGTGAACATTGGAGCCACATATTCTTTCACAAGAGCTATGCCTTGGAGTCTATATCCAGAATGAGAGGGGCCTCCTCTTGGAGTAATGAGACATCCAGTTTTCCTTAGTTAGTTTGAAAGTGTATTTGATGGAAATGGGTTTAGACAAAGGACAGTGGACACTTTACGGACATCCTGACCGGGTCCTTAGTATTTTTGTAGAAGTAGGACGGCTTCTCATAGTAAGTATGGCAAGAAAGGCATTTCTTTTACTTTATTGGTTATAAACAAAGGTCTATGCAAACAATATTCCACCTCTGTGTCAGACTTGTACTTCTGCACCCTTACAATGTTAATAGGTTGTTCTCAGCAGAACTGTTTTGCCTCAATGGGATGCTGTAAGTGCATCCCAATAACAGGCAGTGGAGGGACAGCAGGCACTTCAGGGCAGTTCAGATGCCGTACTCCCCTGACAAATGCCATTCAGTTGGAGGGAGTCCATTCAGAGGGCTCACACTTCCAGGCAGCAGCACATGTTGGCAGTGCAGAGGTGCATACTGCAGGCCATTTCCAATCGCAATAGGCAAAATGGACAACACCTGCGACAGATGAGGCGGCGGCGCCTACCACTAGAGACTCTGGTGTTCGATAGGGTATGCTATGCGAGGCAACAGGAGGTGGAGAGGCAGCAGGCAAGGGTTGCGGATAATAGAGGGCCAGGGCTGGTGGAGGAGAGGGTTGCAAGGAGGCGTGCTGGCATCCTAGGGGAGTCTTTTAGGGTGGTGGAAGAGGCAGAGTTACAGTTGATGGACACCCTACAAGCCCTTCTGGCAACAACAGAGGCTAACAATGGCTGCCTTGGGGTTCAGGAAGAGTTCAGGGTGTGAGGGGAAGGGGTGTACTAGCAAGGGGATGCCTGGGGTTTGGGGCAAAGGTCGGGGGTGAAGAGAGGGGGATGTACTAGCAGGGGGCTGTCTGGGGGATGTGACAGTAGACAGACGGGTGGGGTAAGGGGGTGTACTAGCAGGGGGCTGCCTTGGGTTTAGGGCAGTGGTCAGGGGAGTGAGAGGAGGGGGTATACAAGCAGGGGTCTGACTGGGAGTGTGGCAGAGGTCAGGGGGTGAGGGCAGGTGGTGCACTAGCAGGGGCTGCCTCAGGGTTGAGGTGGAGGTCAGGGGGTGAGGGGTGGATTCAGGGATTGAGGAGGCTGTTATGAATTAGGGTTGTAGGCCAGCAGATTAAGTACATTGAAACTAGGGGTGTTGGTCACAGTTTCTCTGGGGCGCTACTTTCTGTTTCGGGGGATGGTCCTCAGATTCGCTGGGGTGCTGCCTTACATTGCAGGAGACGTTTGCAGCCAGGTTGCCGCTTGAACTTAGGGGGGACAGTCCGCAGTTTATGTGTCACTTGGAGTTAGGGGTGCCGCTTGGAGTTAGGGGTGACAGTACGCAGATTTGATGCTGCTGCCTTGAGTTATATGATGTGATATGATAGATTATTTATAACGCGCTTAATACCCAGAGGTTTCTAAGCGTGGACCCGGGGATAGAACCTGTGTTGCTCCGTGTCATCTTGTTTCCAAGGCAAGCACGTTGCCGTTGAGCTATCCTCCCGAGAGTAATAATCCTCCCGAGAGTAATAATCTACAGATTTGCTGGGGCACTGGCTTGCCTTGCAAGTGATGGCTCACGGTTCAGACGGGGTTCTGCTTCGAGTTAGGGGTGAAGGTATGTCGTTAATGTGTCTTTTAGAGTTAGGGGTGCAGCACGAAGCTAGGAGTGATTGTCCGGAGTTTAGGTGCTGTTTGGAATTAGAGGTGCCGCTTGGAGTTAAGGGTGTCAGTCTGCAGATTTGCTGGTGCTGCCTTTAGTTACGAGGTGATGGTCTGCACTTTTTCTGGGGTGCTGCCTTGAGTTACAGGGAACAGTATGCAGTTTCACCGGGGTGCTGTATTGTCTTGCAAAGGTAGGCACAAATGTTGGTGCTGGTTTTTGTTTGCATGGGGGCATGATGTGGACGTTCCAGGAGCAATACATTTCTCTTTGCACCTCAGGTTATTTTGCATTTTTGAATCCATGAATACAACAAAAGTGTGAGGTAAATTTCAAACACACGTAGGTGCAATGTTTTTTATGACGCTAAGTAGTTTGCGGGAATTTTGCGCATTTCAATGAATTAGGCCCAGTGGGGCCGATTCATAGAAAAGGCACTAAATCTGAGCTAACTACTTTGCGCTATAAAGAACATTGCGTGTATGAAAACTTTAGCGCTGGGTGCTGATTCATGGATTCTAAAGCACAATGTAACCAGCAACACAAAGAATTACAATTTGCGCCTGGAACTCCCACAACACGCATCCCCATGCAAGCAAAAACTAGTGCTATCAAACAACTTTCGCGCCCGGCAAATGTCAAAAAGTAATCAAGAAATACCAACAAGAAAGCAAAATTACACCATTACACCACCATTCAGCACCCCAACGAAACTGCCGCCCATACTTCCTAACTCAAAGTGGCACCCCGGCGTAACTGCGGCTCATCCCCCATAACTCAAAAAAACACACTGGTGAAACTGCGGCTATACCCCCTAACTTAAAGCAGCAACCAAGCGAGATTGCGCATCGTCCCCTGTAACTCAAAGCAACACCCTGGCAAAAATGCGGCCCGTCCCTTGCAATTCAAAACAACAGCGCAGTCAAACTGCGGCCAGTACTCCCTAACTCAAAGCAGCACACTGGCGAAAGTGTGCATTGTCCCCCCTAACTCAGAGCAGCACCCCAGCAAAACTGCGGCCCATCCCCTGTAACTCAAAGGAGCACCCTCAAATTCACCCTCCTTCCACTGCCCCCACTGACCTTTGCCCTCAACCCCAGGCAGCCCCCTCAAGTCCCGCCACCTCCCTCTACCCCCACTGCCTTCAGCCCCAACCTACTAAAGCCCCTTGCTAGTCTGCCCTCCTGCCACTACCCACACTTTCCTCTGCCCCCAAACCCAGGCAGCCTCCTCAAGTCCCACCACCTCCCACTACCACCACTAACCCCGGCCCCAAACTCAGGCAGCCCCCTCAGGCCCTGTCTCCTCCTACTACCCCCACTTACCTCTGATATAACACCATCAAGCCCTCTGCTATTCCACCCTGCTACCACTACCCCCATTGGACCTCTGTCCCAATCTCATCAACCCCCTGCTGGTCTGCCATCCTCCCACTACCCCCAAAGACCTCCTCTCCCAACCCCAGGTACCCGCTATGGAGATGAATTTCTGAACTCTGACCTGGTGGGCAGAGGTTCAGAAGGTCAGCCTAGTTTCTTGGAACAGGGTAACCTTCTGGACAAGACAGACCAATCAAGGTAGCATTTGCGGCCGTCAAGACTAGGGGAGTCATTGCGAGTATGGCGCTAGGGGCTTAATGGCACCGTTAAGGATGGCGGTGCAATTAAGCCCCTACCGCCATATTCCGAGGTCCCTTAGCGGGTCCCAGCAGGAACAGCTTTTCTGACCAGCTGTTCTTTGCGGGACCTGTTAAGGGACCTTGGAGCTAATAACGGGCCCGCAATTAGCGCCTTCCCCATTCCCATTGAGTCCTATGGGGGCTCACATGGGAATGGGAAATGGTTTACTGAATGGGGACTTACCGGGTCGCATTCAGTGAGACCGGACCCAGACCCGGACCCGGACACAGGTTTGGAGGCAGCCATGGCGCTAATAGCTAATAGCGCCATGGCTGCCTCCAAACTCGTAATGACCCCCTAGGTCTCAGGAGCCCTGTACTCCACACAGAACCTCAACCAAAACCACAAGGCTGGACCAAGGACTACTGGAGGGTTCAATCACCCCAGGATCCAACATTTTCTTGACCTCTGTCTTAATGTAAGACCTTACCTTGTCTGACATTCTGTATCCCCCACTTTTAGAAGCTACACTATCTCCTGTGTCAATATCATTTTTGCACCAAGGTGTCAAACCAGGAGCTTGTGAAATCAAGGGGAAGAACGGCCTCAGCAAACTTCTCACCTCCTCTTGTTAATCAGAAGTCAGGTGAGGGGCCACTTTGACACCCTCAATGGAGCTATCTGAAGGACTGCCCTGGAACAGGTCAGGGAGAGGTTCTGACTCCTCCTCCTCAACATCTGAAGCCAACAGCAGTGCAGCGATTTCAACTCTTGGGATGAAAGCCTTCAGTCTATTTACATAGAACAGTTTTGGAGCCTGTCCAGCCCTTCCAAGGTCCACTAAATAGTTGACCTCATCCAGTGACTCTGCCACTGTGTAAGGGCCTGACCATTTGTCCTGCAAAACTCTGGTCATATCAATGTTTCACCAGAGCTTGCCCAGCCTTCAGCTTATCCCTAGCCAGACCCCTTACAACCGTGTATTCAAAAAAAAGCTTGATGGGGCTGACACCAACCCCATCCTGAGGTACTTCTCTGTAGGCAAACAGTAAACATTGTAAGCGAAGATTCCATTTTCTTCTTTGGGGCTCTTGGAGTGCCCCAATTATGCTCTTAAGGGTCCTGTTAAACTGCTCAACTAGATCATTGGTTTGTGGGTGGAATGCGGATGAAAACGTATAGGTAACTCCACATTCCTTCCACATGGCCTACATATACTTTGACATAAAGTTGCTGCCCCTATCAGACACAACTTCGCAGGGAATACAACCCTGATAAAAGTGCCAAGTAAAGCTTTTGCAACTGAATTGGCAGTCACTGGGGGTCATTACGACCCTGGCGGTAGGGGGCTAATGGCACCGGTAAGGATGCCGGTGCCGTTAACCCCCTACCACCCTATTACGAGGTCCCTTAGTGCGTCCCACCAGGACCGGCTGGTTTTACCAGCCTGTTTTAGCAGGGTTCGTTAAGGGATCATGGAGCTAATAATGGACCTGCAACTTGCGGGCCCGTTATTAGCTCCTTCCTCATTCCCATTGAGCCCTATGGGGGCTCAAATGGGAATGGGGAATGGTTTTCTGAATGGGGACTTACCGGGTCCTCCAAGGTTGGAATGACCAGGTAAGTCCCCATTCAGTGAACCCCGACCTGGACACAGGTTTGGAGGCAGCCATGGTGCTATTTGCCTCCAAACTTGTAATGACCCCTACAGTCTTCAATAGGGTGGCCTCAGGATACCTGGTGGCATGGTCGACCAGGATAAACCTATTGTCTGAGGATGATTGGGGACAAGGGGACCAACAATATCAATCCCTACCCTCTCAAATGGTACCCCCACAAATGGTAGGGTTCCAATAGAGCTAGGATTGGTATGCCACTTTTCCAAGATAACTTGCATGTGACACAATTCCTGCTGTGACTTTCTACTTGCACCCCTATCTTGGGTCAGTAGAAGTGCATGGGTAACCTTTGCTTGGTCCTCTTGATGCCAAGGAGATCAGCAAGGGGGACTTCATGTGCCAACTGCAATAGGAAGGGTCTTACAACAAGGGGAACCACCAACCTCCTATGTTCTCCTTCTGTAGACTCTTTGGGATCACTGTAAAGTGTCCCACCGTCCCAATACATCCTGTGCTTCCCAGGAGGTTCACCATCAAGCTGGGATCAGGCCTGTCTCCTTTGGCCTTCCAAAGATGGGCACTCACGTTGGCCCTTACTGAACTCAATCCTGTCAAGACCACTTTCTACTAACAAACTCTGTAGTTCAGGATGATCATGGAGATTGAGGATTTCAGGCAACACCTCTTCCTCATCAGGTTCAGGTGTTTGACCAACTACGTCCACCTCAGTGGTAGGTGAGTTACAGGGTATATTTTCTTTCCCTCTGCTATCTTTTTTGACTCCTTTAGCCTTGGGTTTCCCCTTTGGCTTAGGCTGGGCATTGGACTTGACCAGTGCAGCCCTTGTTTGTCTCATTGTGCATGGTCTCTCTACTGTGTTACCCACAAGCCCTAAAGCTCTGAGATCATTCTCCAGCAGGACCTTTCCTGGGACTTGCCTTTGAATTCTCACTGGAATCCTGACCACTGTGCCATTTATAGTAAGATTTACAGGCATTACTGGGAACTTGAGATTTGCTCCATCAGCTAATGTAGTGGGTACCAAAGGAGCTCTGGCAACTTCCTCTGGGTCTACCAAGGTAGAATCCACTACTGTTCTGCTGGCCCCACTATCCCTAAAGGCAGGAGTGTCAACCTCATTGATCAGCACACTGTCTTTGAAATAGTGCTTGTTGTTATCAGGAATTCTAGCATAAGCCTCTGAGACGTTAGGCTCCAGGAATCCAGGGAAACTAGGACTACGTCAGATTATATCCCTCTGGGGAAGGAGTCTGAGGGGAAGGATGTCCCTGTGATACATCCTCCTCATAGGAGGGGAAGGCCAGATTCACAGAGTGGACACCCATGGTTTCTATCATGCATCTGGGGTCCCCCTTCACATGGTCACTTGCTCCACAAGCCACACAAGATCCACTGGGTCTTCGGACACAGGGAGACTTACTGTAACCAGTGTTAGGTCTGGAAGGCTAACTTCCACTACCCTTTGCATTCTCCTGTGACTTACCCTTACATTTCTTTTTCTGGCTCTTTTTGGAGGAAGTTTTATCATACCCCTACCCTCTTTATCTTTGGACTTTTTCCCCTCCTGGTGCTTGCCAGGATGAGTCTTGTCCTTATGGGACACTCTATATGCCACCCACAAATCTGCTGCTATGGCCAGTTTCTAAGGATCTAACTCCTTTGAATCTGCCAAATGCTGCTTAAACTCAGGGGAACAAGATGCAAAAATATCTTCAAGCATGAGAAGAGATAGTATACCCATAAATGTGGAGACCTTTTAGCCTTCAACCCAACCAGTAAAGTTCTTTAAAGAATTGGTTACATAAGACACCCAAGTACTACCTTCTTTCTTTTTGTACTCTCTAAACCTCTTCAAGTATTGGGCAGGAGTCTTCCCAAACTTGAAGATGAGAGTTTGCGTCAATTTTGTAAAATCTACTCTTTCAGCTTTTGACATCTCCATAATAGCATTGCAGCCAGAATGTGGTAGTCTGCTGAGCAAACATGCAATTTTATCAACATGTATAACCTCTTGAACCTCACATGCATACTCAAATGCATTCAACCAGTCCATAATGTCATTCTTCTCATCATAAACACTGAGCAGAGCTTTAGGAAATCTTCAATGAGAGGAGGACCCAGACCCATGTCCAGATCCCGTGGATCCATTTGAATCTTGAAGCTTGGCCAATTCCAACTGGTGATCCCTGGCCTTTTGTTTTTCTGCCTGCTCTCTCTTCAGCTTAGCCATGTGAAAATCAAGCTCATTCTGCTTAAACAGCAGCTCTTGCTTGTTGAATTACAACATAGCATCAGCATCAGAGCTGGCAGAGGAAACTTTGGACATTACATCATCCCTGTCATCATGGGTACCATGGATGAGGGCTGAGAAAGAACTGTCAGTTATGTCAGTGGGAGCAGCCCCACCTCCTTCTACACTCTCATCTGATACTATGGCTTTGAGTTGGGACTCTTTCCATTCCATGATCCTTTGGATCATTTCAATCTTTATACTTTGAGCAGGCAAGCCTCTCCCAGTACACATCATTCTCAATGTTTCAGATTTTGAAGCGTTCAAGGTTATATTGGTAATTGTTTCCATTATCATAGATAGGTCTATGGCCTTTACAGTTACTTACTACTAAGGTCACTATGTGTCCTGGCTAGGGGTAATCTGAAATGCCTTCACTGGTGTGCAACACTGGATACCTTCTGTCCTATCCCATCGCTGTATACCAATTTGTTAAGATGGATTTCTGACCTCTGACCTGGCAGAGGTTCAGAAGGCCAGCCTAGTTTCTTGGAACAGGGTAACCTTCTGGACAAGCCAGACCAATCAAGGTAGCATTGGTCAAGAGAAGGTCTCAGGAGGGGTGAGTGTGACTGAAAGACCTCAATGAGCACACAGAGTAAAGGACACTACAAATCACTGCTAGTCAGGTGTATATATAATAAAAGTACATGTACATTTATTCAAGGCCTTTGAACTTCAACACAAAGTCATTATTCAACAGAAATACATTAAACCAATACAACACTACTATAACACATATATACAATACCAAATGGCTTAACGGGTTAAAAGCACAGAATGGGTCCACAACCTAAAAGGGAAGGAAACAAACAGTGAGAAGTTTTTCACCACGGCTGGGTGACACAGTAACAAAGTGTTCTCCGATTCAGACGCTCTCTCTTTATTCCAGATTGGGAATGCCAAGTGTACGAAATTCGGTGTGAGAGTGCCATGAACACAGAGCTTGAAATGTACCAGGTATCAAGGGTCTCCTCAAAACGGTGGTGGTGTCAGAGCAAAGGTCCTACACAAGCTTGTCAGCCCACTGGTTGGGCCAGGGACACTTCTGAGAAGGCATACTTGCAGCGTTTGATGAAGGTGCTGAGAATAGATGGTCCCACTATTCCAATTGCTTGAAATGTCTTTGCAGACCTTCTAGTTCAATCAGATGTAAAGGGGTCCAGCGGGACAACAGGGGGCTTAGGGTGCCAAACCTTCCAGCCGGTCACTAGCAGTTCCTTGACTCCGCTTCTTAGTTTCAGGATACTTGGATCCTATCCAAGGTTTAGTGAGAACTCAAGAGATTACCTGGTGTGGGTGTTTTGGGCCTTCTCTTATCCAGAATCTCCTTCACGCCAAAACCTAGAGGACCCAATGAGAGATCTGCTCATATACAGGCACACCAGACGTGGACCATTGTTGGACCACAGTGGTCCCAGTCATTCACAGCGCACCAGACTCTCTAGCAGCCAGGATGTGTATTGGAACTAGACAGTCCAGCCCAAATCCTGGAAGCCCACACACAAGACATGCAGAAGCCTGCAAAAGATTGACATTTTGCTTGACGTTTTGCGGGAGAATGCATGCCCAAATAAGGACTGACTGACCTGGGTCGGCTCGACCTGGGGAATGCATGCCCAAATAAGGACTAACTGACCTGGGTTGGCTCGACCTGGGGCAGGCAAAGGGGCAAGATGGGCAAAGGACAGAACAAAGAACCTTGTGGGATGGCCATTTTGGAGCCAGGCCACCTTCTTGTGCCAACCGTGGTAAACACAGTTTGCATGGCGGAAAGGGTTATAAGTATGCGAAAAGATAAGCTGCAACCAGCCCTGTCCAAGCCACATCTACAGTTCTATTATAAAATCCTTTGAGGGAGCATTTGGAAATGAAAGGAAGACTGTAAGGTACATTGTGCACTTGTAACATGTTGCAGAAAAGTTACAACATTTGAAAGGACTAAAGGAAACAAAGTCTCCCAGTACTGACTGACTTTAAGGGTGTGTCAGTTTCCCCATAACAAAATGAGCGAAAGCCCAGTGGCGTGAAGCTGAAGGCTGTGCTTCACTTGCAAAGTCAGACTATGGTATTCAAACTGCAGCAAAACGTTGGGGGGTGCACAACTGCAGGGAAAATGACGCATACATGGGAAACTTTCCTAACACCCCCTCAAGTCCTGGCAACTCCCACTACCCCCACTGACCTCCACCCAAACCCCTCAAGCCTCTTGCTAGTCTGCCCTCTTCACACTACCCTCACTGACCTCTGACCCCAACCCCAGGCAGCCTCCTCTAGTATGCTCCACTGCCAGTCCAATGTGGAGCAACAACCTTCCTCAACTTCTCTGGCCTGCCTCCAACATGAAGTACACCTGCCACATATCCTCCTAGAACATTAACAGCTGGGAGCACTGCTGTTTGTTGAATCCAGGACTGTCGCTTCTTCCATGACTCCCTGGTAGACCACACTCAGCTGCACATCAATAGGACAGCACACTGTGACCGCTCAATGCACGTGTGACATGGTGACGAAATGTGGAACATGTATAGTGTACTTGTGCCATTGAAATGGTCTCAAAGTACTGAAATGCAATTCCCTTGCAGGAAACAAGTACAAGGAATCACAGATTGGGCCTTATCTGAAAACATTTCTGTGTGCATTTCAGCCAGTGCAAAAGTTGGCAGGTAGGTAGGGGTGTCAAAGTCTCTATCAGTACCCAAAGCAGAACAGGCCTGTGTATTGGTGATGTGAAGCCTGTCAGAGAGCATGTGACTCATTGAGACAGAATATGTATGCTGCTAGACTGAACCATCAATCGTGTGCCTCAGCTGCATTCCAGTGGCAGAGGTGATGCATGATATGAGAGCAAGTAGTGGTTAATTGCAGATGTGTGTCGGTGGGTGTCCATAACATGGGAGTGGCACAGCAATCAACCATCCACTGAACAAGTGATGTGTCCAGCCCACTCATCCACAGTGAGACAGCATCTCACTGCAAAACCCACAATGCCAAATATCCACAACAGTGAATGAAGTGCAGGCACAAACACATTGACAAGCAAGTGGCAAAGGAACACTTAAAGATCATTGGACCAGAAAGGAAATCAATGTACAACAAACTCCACCTCCAGTAGCGAATGTGCAGAGGCAAATGTGATGACACCAGATACAACACACAACGTGATTATGTGGAACATGTGGTAATACACATGAAGAAGTGAGTATCCATTGCCAATGAGAGACTACAAAGACCATCAGGAGACATCTCACACTGCATCAAAACCATACCCGTATGTGCACCGTTACACACACAACAGAAGCCTTCACTCCAACAACACCAACGCACTTACACCAAACATGCAGTGCCCTGCACATGGAACGGAATCTGATAATCATCCAGTGCGCCCTCAAGCTGTCTAATGGCCCACTCCTACATGTCAAGCACATGAGCACACCTCCACAGCAAACCTCACAGTAACAAAATGACACACACAGTGAGGCCCCAATCCACATGACTAACACCAAACATATGCACTTGGAGAAAATCAAAAAGGTAAATGTGTGCACAGACAAAGAGACTGCAAGATGTGGAAATGCATCAATTTTTGTAACATATTTTAGTTAGCCTTAGCACACACAGTGAACTGTGGTCCCAAGACTTCATCTTGGTTATTTTGCTCATTTGCTAGATTTTCAATTCACATGTAGAATGTGGTCACTGCCTGAAAGGCTGGTAAGCGTGTCTTTACTCAGAAATGCGAGGAATGATGAGCACATTATTTTTACTTCGTTTTGGGCTTTGAATAGCAGGCATGAAAGTAGATAATCAGTGTTTTAAGAGCCTTCCTGTAATCCTGACTTTCCGATGCTAATTGCACAAGTAAAGATTAAGAGGAGCACAGTTCATGCCATGTGTATTTCTGAAAGCCTGAAACTACTGAGCCGAAATGCAAGATGACCTTTTAGTAAGAGTCAACATATAGATAATGGAGTGTGAGGAATGTTACCTTTTGCTGAGAACAGGATGAACTCTGCTCTGTTCTGAGACCGTAAATTGTCTGGAGAATGACGCAGAGCAATGCACCACATGTAACCATGGCAAATGCCCGCGTTACATGGGTCATAATTATGTGTTTTGTTCAGCAGCCGAAACTAGTTTGAAATGTATTTAAGGCTGCCTGTCCCCCATGTGCAGTGCTCAAATCCTCTGTAACTGTGCACAGTAAGTGATAATAAACACTTGTGTCATATTTGTTTTGTGACTGGTGTGTTCTTCATTGATTTGCTGCAACCTATATTTGGAACTAACAAATGGCGCCCAACGTTGGGCCTCTAACGATGATGACCCATCGCATTACGAGGACGAAGTAGACAGACGAGGACCAGTGAGTACCGGAGGCCCCCTGCACTGAGATCCTGTTTCTTGCACACTGCTACTCTTCATCTTTGCTCGTGCGGCTTCGCCCAGAGGTCGTCACGGCGAGAGTCACCAGATTGAAGGCAGCAAGTGTTTCTCTTCTTGGGAAGACCATTAGCCACAACGGGTTCATTTGATTTGATGGGGGATTGCATTTTTGAATCAGGTGAGTTTGTTTCAAACTGAAAGTGTTTTATATTTGGCTGGAAAAGGAAATATTTTGCGCACAATATTGGCCAGGTAATAATTGTTTTTCAGTATGCCTGGTTTCAGTAAGTTGTCATCTTGTTGAGCAATGCTTTGTTTCAGGAGAAGACAACTGAATGGTTTAGAACATAGTCAACCAGCGCTGCTGGAAGGGTCACTTGCTTACAATATCTATTGTAAATTTGGATTAGGAGCTATAGTGTTTAACAGTATTTGGCATTGTCAGACCAGACATGAGGCAGACCTTCAATGGGTAGAATTGGGAAGTTTTGAACTTGCTAGAAGACAACATTTTGAGTCTGTACTATTATGTAAGAAAACTAGGCCTGCTGTCTTTGACGCAGTTAGGGATTGGCTTTGAGGAAGCCACCCAATGCCTCAAAAGCAGGGAGAAATTTGCACGCAGACACATTACCAAGCTGGAAAGACTTTAACGCATGACCAAAAAAAACAAGAGGAAACTATTAGGAGCGTGGATACCGGGTTCCAATTAGAAGTACAGAAAATGTACCCTTAAAAAGAATTAAATGCATCTGATGAATTAATAAATACATTGTTGAGTGAAAGGCGAACAGCTCCAACCACACCAACTCGATATGTTTCACTGCCTACACTTGCCCAGCCACAATTACTATCACTAGGCACATGCTCTGGCGATTAGCCACCACCCCCTAATGCACAAGAATTACTCCTACCTTTGCTACCTACTACTTCTGCCACTCCTCTTTCGGAGCCTATGAATATCCCTAGCGACTGTAACTCGTAGTGCAGTACCTCTTGTATGTACGAAAGAGTTGCTGAAATGGGCAGAGACATATATAGAACAGGGCGACCAAGCAGCCGCTTCTGGCTCTTTGATAGATCATGGGGGTATCCCTGAACAAAAGGTATTACTAGACAAATGGTACTATACCTACCCGAGATTTGGCACCATCTAACTGACTCTGCTATTCCACAGGAACTTCAGGATTTGAATTGCTTGTCCTGTGCTAGAGATACCTCATTGATAGTGCGCAAACACATGTCAACATTATTTTTCTTTTAACCACACCAAAAACTATTAGTGAAGAAATGCCCTTATGCACGAGAGACGCTCTTAGATGGATCTCAGATGCTTCCAATTCACCTATTGATATTCATGACACATTTAGTCAATATTCTCCTCCAGTGCAAAGTAAGTTATTACAGGTTATGGTTAAATATTTACAGGATGAATGCTTGAGAAAGAAAATATGTTGTCCCGCCGATATTAAGGTAATATATAAATGCACGTTTTCTAATGGCACCCCACTGACTTCATTGTCCCTTGACCTAGCTTTGCTCCTTAACAAATGATCAGAGTTTCCCACGGCACAGCTACCCATGAGACAGGTTCCTCCTACTCTTGTGCCTAAAGTAGATATACCTGGCATTGATGGCGCACTTGCCACAACTATTCCTGCACACTATATTTGAATTTGTACATGTTCCATTCTCGTGGCAGGAAGTCAACACTCTTAAACAGTCCATCCCTGACAGCAGGAGGAACCCCACAGGGTTCTAAAAAGAAATAGAGTCCATATTGCACTTGTCTGTTTTCACTTTAGGTGACATCGATGTATTATTCCCTGGGATTTTACCGGCAGATTTATGGAAGCATATTAGAACCAGAGATGATGCACCTGTTATGGGCGATACTTGGGCTGAGCTAGAAATAGCTGATAGATCAAGAAAAGCAGTTGAGAAACCTCACCAGAACATATTAATGTTACCAAACCACATTGTAGCTAAACTTAAGACCTTGGTGCCCGACAAAAGAATAATTTGGGATAAATTAACTGCATGCATGCAAAGAAATACAGAGGGAGCCACAGAATATTTTAACAGCTTCGAGCAGGTATTTTTAGATTTCAGTGGCCATGATTTGAGTACGGAACCAGGTAAAAGATTGTTTGTTGACAAATTTGTACGTGGGCTATTGCCCAGCATTCAGTCTCAAATCACGGCCTCTGAAAGTGCATGCCAGACTAAGTCACAGTCTGAAGTTCTCCATGTGGCTCAGTATTATGGGAATAGGTTGAACAATGTGTGCTCCGAGACCCCCAACCGGCCCATAGAGTCAGGGTTTGCTCAGAAGTACTTTAAGACAAGATAGCAGCACCCGTGAGATGGATGGGGGGGTGCAGATTAATTTTCCAACACCAAATCAATAATGACAACTCGACTGTTTGGCAAAGGGAGTCTGTTTAATGACAAGTACAAAAAACAGGGAGTTTCATGAATATCAGCGGATGTGTGATCTTCCTCCTTGCTTCACAACTCCCGACGAACTTCATAAAAAACACATCATTTATACTGAAAACTCGTCATCACTGACGTTTAATGCTTAAAAGTTGGCATACAATTTTATTGGTTTGGGAAAGGTAACTTTACTATAGGTACTATATCTGTATATGGTAACAGAGTAAGGGGATTGGGTAAACACTGTCAGGTGGGGCATCTAAGCCCTAGCTTCAAACTGGCTACTGTAGCCATCACTAAAAGTACAACATTCCATTGGTTCTACTAACTATAGGACCCTAGATTACTTGGTCCACTGTGATTGGGTTGGCACTAAAACCCACACATACTTTTCCACTTTTCCTAGCAGCACACAGAATGGTTGGCGAGGTGCAGGGTGCCCCTTAGTTCCCCCCGGCCTTCCTCCAATTATTGTTACAATCAATCATCACTTTAGTGGCCATGCGTCAATTATTTCACTGCGGTTAGCCTCGAGACTGCATCTCCTGTCTGGAAAAGTTCTAATATCTTCTCCTGGCCTGTTGCCATGCGTAGGTGTGATGGTCTTACTTCTGCTCGCTCGGCTGGTCACGTGATTCAGACACCGTGAATTTGCCTCTTCTTCATCAATTCGTGTATTTGATTTTCATTTCACCCACAACCTGCCTTCGTCTTCCTATATTGAACTTTCAGAGTAGTATATTCTGTTCTTGCCTTCAATTAAATGCAGCTACTGTTTGGCCATCTTGACAGATGTGACCTTGGTTCTCCTGATATGATTTGCCTCTGGTGAGTTTCGTTTCTGCCGCTTTATTCTTGATTTTGCTAAATAGGAAACTCTTCTCGTGTGGCCTTTAGTAACCCTTTGGTTGATTCTGCTTTTTGTGCAAAGTGGAAGTATACTTATATAATGTACTTCTTTTGAGGTAGATATGTATAGGTGGCTCTTGCCACACTATCTTTCTATTTAGCATGGCAAGCCACACGATTTTCTTGGCTTTCTTGTGGTTTTAAGCATATGTACATGTGTAAACTGGTCGAATATATTCACCATGCTCATGGTTTAAGCTTCTTACATTTGACATTGCCCTTTCACTTTGGGTTCATGATGTCCTTTATTCATGGCATTTCATCTCCTTTTATCGTTCTCTGGTCGTCATATCTTCGATAAGTGAGTCATTCCAGGTTCTTGTGACATCACCATTCGTCTTCCATTAAGACCTTTTTGGTTTATTCAGGGACTGTACTCAGACAATCTCCATTTCTTTTCATTTGTTGATATGGTTTTCTCAATGGGTACCTTACTGTCCATGGTTTCTTTGATATTGGTACTTCAATAGGTGTTGTTCTTCTGATAGGTACTGGACAGAGCCCCACTGCGGCTCTTTGTTGGTTTATTTGCTGATCATACATCACATATTTTGGCGTGAACGTTCCTGGTACTTCAAAATGGATGGTTGGAGTGCGGGCTGCATTTGGGACCTTCTATACACTAGAAGGAGAAGATTGAAAAGAAAAAGGTTGATTTAAAATCTAAGGTGCTCTTGCAGCGAATTGCAAGAGGATCACGTGGAAGGAATACTCAACAGAGAAGACAATTAACCCCGCAAAAAGGGACTGTAAATATAAACCAATATGCATATTGTAAACTGGAGGGCCACTGGAGGGTACAGTGTCCGATCCTCCAGCAAAAAGCAAATGGAGTACCCAGTAGAAGGCCGAGAGTATGTAGCAATGGCATGCAAGGAACTAATAGAAATCAGTTTTCCCAAAACCAGCAATATGATGGCAATGCAGGGAGCCAAGATGGGCAACAAAATACTAGAAGCACAAACGTTTTGACAATGCTACACACACATATTTTACTGAAGATTTTACAGTTGATGACATTTTGTTTCGCTAGGACAGCCCGAAGCAGGGTCTGGAACCTACTTCTACCCTCGTAGATCAGCAAGGACCCCACGAAGAAATCAACATTGGGGATAGGGAACACACTTTTGTGGTGGACACAAGAGCTCATAAAATGCTCCATTGACCACGCAAAGGTTCCAGATATTCCCCTGTCAGGGCAACAAAACGTATCAGTAGGGTTCTCTGGTAGCTCAGTAGTAAGTCTGGTCTCTAAACCAGTGCTGATTTCTTTAGGACCTTTCACTGACTCATGTCCATTTTTATTGACAACCAACTGTGGTGACAATCTGCTGGGTTTGAATTTCTTAAATAAATTATGATGTACTGCTCTCCAGATGAAATGTACTTTTTGGAGGAAGTTTTATCATACCCCTACCCTCTTTATCTTTGGACTTTTTCCCCTCCTGGTGCTTGCCAGGATGAGTCTTGTCCTTATGGGACACTCTATATGACACCCACAAATCTGCTGCTATGGCCAGTTTCTAAGGATCTAACTCCTTTGAATCTGCCAAATGCTGCTTAAACTCAGGGGAACAAGATGCAAAAATATCTTCAAGCATGAGAAGAGATAGTATACCCATAAATGTGGAGACCTTTTAGCCTTCAACCCAACCAGTAATGTTCTTTAAAGAATTGGTTACATAAGACACCCAAGTACTACCTTCTTTCTTTTTGTACTCTCTAAACCTCTTCAAGTATTGGGCAGGAGTCTTCCCAAACTTGAAGATGAGAGTTTGCGTCAATTTTGTAAAATCTACTCTTTCAGCTTTTGACATCTCCATAATAGCATTGCAGCCAGAATGTGGTAGTCTGCTGAGCAAATATGCAATGTTATCAACATGTATAACCTCTTGAACCTCACATGCATACTCAAATGCATTCAACCAGTCCATAATGTCATTCTTCTCATCATAAACACTGAGCAGAGCTTTAGGAAATCTTCAATGAGAGGAGGACCCAGACCCATGTCCAGATCCTGTGGATCCATTTGAATCTTGAAGCTTGGCCAATTCCAACTGGTGATCCCTGGCCTTTTGTGTTTCTGCCTGCTCTATCTTCAGCTTAGCCATGTGAAAATCAAGCTCATTCTGCTTAAACAGCAGCTCTTGCTTGTTGAATTACAACATAGCATCAGCATCAGAGCTGGCAGAGGAAACTTTGGACATTACATCATCCCTGTCATCATGGGTACCATGGATGAGGGCTGAGAAAGAACTGTCAGTTATGTCAGTGGGAGCAGCCCCACCTCCTTCTACACTCTCATCTGATACTATGGCTTTGAGTTGGGACTCTTTCCATTCCATGATCCTTTGGATCATTTCAATCTTTATACTATGAGCAGGCAAGCCTCTCCCAGTACACATCATTCTCAATGTTTCAGATTTTGAAGCTTTGAAGGTTATATTGGTAATTGTTTCCATTATCATAGATAGGTCTATGGCCTTTACAGTTACTTACTACTAAGGTCACTATGTGTCCTGGCTAGGGGTAATCTGAAATGCCTTCACTGGTGTGCAACACTGGATACCTTCTGTCCTATCCCATCGCTGTATACCAATTTGTTAAGATGGATTTCTGACCTCTGACCTGGCAGAGGTTCAGAAGGCCAGCCTAGTTTCTTGGAACAGGGTAACCTTCTGGACATGCCAGACCAATCAAGGTAGCATTGGTCAAGAGAAGGTCTCAGGAGGGGTGAGTGTGACTGAAAGACCTCAATGAGCACACAGAGTAAAGGACACTACAAATCACTGCTAGTCAGGTGTATATATATTAAAAGTACATGTACATTTATTCAAGGCCTTTGAACTTCAACACAAAGTCATTATTCAACAGAAATACATTAAACCAATACAACACTACTATAACACATATATACAATACCAAATGGCTTAACGGGTTAAAAGCACAGAATGGGTCCACAACCTAAAAGGGAAGGAAACAAACAGTGAGAAGTTTTTCACCACGGCTGGGTGACACAGTAACCAAGTGTTCTCCGATTCAGACGCTCTCTCTTTATTCCAGATTGGGAATGCCAAGTGTACGAAATTCGGTGTGAGAGTGCCATGAACACAGAGCTTGAAATGTACCAGGTATCAAGGGTCTCCTCAAAACGGTGGTGGTGTCAGAGCAAAGGTCCTACACAAGCTGGTCAGCCCACTGGTTGGGCCAGGGACACTTCTGAGAAGGCATACTTGCAGCGTTTGATGAAGGTGCTGAGAATAGTTGGTCCCACTATTCCAATTGCTTGAAATGTCTTTGCAGACCTTCTAGTTCAATCAGATGCAAAGGGGTCCAGCGGGACAACAGCGGGTTTAGGGTGCCAAACCTTCCAGCTGGTCACTAGCAGTTCCTTGACTCCGCTTCTTAGTTTCAGGATACTTGGATCCTATCCTAGGTTTAGTGAGAACTCAAGAGATTACCTGGTGTGGTTGTTTTGGGCCTTCTCTTATCCAGAATCTCCTTCACGCCAAAACCTAGAGGACCCAATGAGAGATCTGCTCATATACAGGCACACCAGACGTGGACCATTGTTGGACCACAGTGGTCCCAGTCATTCACAGCGCACCAGACTCTCTAGCACCCAGGATGTGTATTGGAACTAGACAGTCCAGCCCAAATCCTGGAAGCCCACTCACAAGACATGCAGAAGACTGCAAAAGATTGACGTTTTGCTTGACGTTTTGCGGGAGAATGCATGCCCAAATAAGGACTGACTGACCTGGGTCGGCTCGACCTGGGGAATGCATGCCCAAATAAGGACTAACTGACCTGGGTTGGCTCGACCTGGGGCAGGCAAAGGGGCAAGATGGGCAAAGGACAGAACAAAGAACCTTGTGGGATGGCCATTTTGGAGCCAGGCCACCTTCTTGTGCCAACCGTGGTAAACACAGTTTGCATGGTGGAAAGGGTTATAAGTATGCGAAAAGATAAGCTGCAACCAGCCCTGTCCAAGGCACATCTACAGTTCTATTATAAAATCCTTTGAGGGAGCATTTGGAAATGAAAGGAAGACTGTAAGGTACATTGTGCACTTGTAACATGTTGCAGAAAAGGTACAACATTTGAAAGGACTAAAGGAAACAAAGTCTCCCAGTACTGACTGACTTTAAGGGTGTGTCAGTTTCCCCATAACAAAATGAGCGAAAGCCCAGTGGCGTGAAGCTGAAGGCTGTGCTTCACATGCAAAGTCAAACTATGGTATTCAAACTGCAGCAAAACGTTGGGGGGTGCACAACTGCAGGGAAAATGACGCATACATGGGAAACTTTCCTAACACCCCCTCAAGTCCTGCCAACTCCCACTACCCCCACTGACCTCCACCCAAACCCCTCAAGCCTCCTGCTAGTCTGCCCTCTTCACACTACCCTCACTGACCTCTGACCCCAACCCCAGGCAGCCTCCTCTAGTATGCTCCACTGCCAGTCCAATGTGGAGCAACAACCTTCCTCAACTTCTCTGGCCTGCCTCCAACATGAAGTACACCTGCCACATATCCTCCTAGAACATTAACAGCTGGGAGCACTGCTGTTTGTTGAATCCAGGACTGTCGCTTCTTCCATGACTCCCTGGTAGACCACACTCAGCTGCACATCAATAGGACAGCACACTGTGACCGCTCAATGCACGTGTGACATGGTGACGAAATGTGGAACATGTATAGTGTACTTGTGCCATTGAAATGGTCTCAAAGTACTGAAATGCAATTCCCTTGCAGGAAACAAGTACAAGGAATCACAGATTGGGCCTTATCTGAAAACATTTCTGTGTGCATTTCAGCCAGTGCAAAAGTTGGCAGGTAGGTAGGGGTGTCAAAGTCTCTATCAGTACCCAAAGCAGAACAGGCTGTGTATTGGTGATGTGAAGCCTGTCAGAGAGCATGTGACTCATCGAGACAGAATATGTATGCTGCTAGACTGAACCATCAATCGTGTGCCTCAGCTGCATTCCAGTGGCAGAGGTGATGCATGATATGAGAGCAAGTAGTGGTTAATTGCAGATGTGTGTCGGTGGGTGTCCATAACATGGGAGTGGCACAGCAATCAACCATCCACTGTACAAGTGATGTGTCCAGCCCACTCATCCACAGTGAGACAGCATCTCACTGCAAAACCCACAATGCCAAATATCCACAACAGTGAATGAAGTGCAGGCACAAACACATTGACAAGCAAGTGGCAAAGGAACACTTAAAGATCATTGGACCAGAAATGAAATCAATGTACAACAAACTCCACCTCCAGTAGCGAATGTGCAGAGGCAAATGTGATGACACCAGATACAACACACAACGTGATTATGTGGAACATGTGGTAATACACATGAAGAAGTGAGTATCCATTGCCAATGAGAGACTACAAAGACCATCAGGAGACATCTCACACTGCATCAAAACCATACCCGTATGTGCACCGTTACACACACAACAGAAGCCTTCACTCCAACAACACCAACGCACTTACACCAAACATGCAGTGCCCTGCACATGGAACAGAATCTTATAATCATCCAGTGCGCCCTCAAGCTGTCTAATGGCTGACTCCTACATGTCAAGCACATGAGCACACCTCCACAGCAAACCTCACAGTAACAAAATGACACACACAGTGAGGCCCCAATCCACATGACTAACACCAAACATATGCACTTGGAGAAAATCAAAAAGGTAAATGTGTGCACAGACAAAGAGACTGCAAGATGTGGAAATGCATCAATTTTTGTAACATATTTTAGTTAGCCTTAGCACACACAGTGAACTGTGGTCCCAAGACTTCATCTTGGTTATTTTGCTCATTTGCTAGATTTTCAATTCACATGTAGAATGTGGTCACTGCCTGAAGGGCTGGTAAGCGTGTCTTTACTCAGAAATGCGAGGAATGATGAGCACATTATTTTTACTTTGTTTTGGGCTTTGAGTAGCAGGCATGAACGTAGATAATCAGTGTTTTAAGAGCCTTCCTGTAATCCTGACTTTCCGATGCTAATTGCACAAGTAAAGATTAAGAGGAGCACAGTTCATGGCATGTGTATTCCTGAAAGCCTGAAACTACTGAGCCGAAATGCAAGATGACCTTTTAATAAGAGTCAACATATAGATAATGGAGTGTGAGGAATGTTACCTTTTGCTGAGAACAGGATGAACTCTGCTCTGTTCTGAGACCGTAAATTGTCTGGAGAATGACGCAGAGCAATGCACCACATGTAACCATGGCAAATGCCCGCGTTACATGGGTCATAATTATGTGTTTTGTTCAGCAGCCGAAACTAGTTTGAAATGTATTTAAGGCTGCCTGTCCCCCATGTGCAGTGCTCAAATCCTCTGTAACTGTGCACAGTAAGTGATAATAAAGACTTGTGTCATATTTGTTTTGTGACTGGTGTGTTCTTCATTGATTTGCTGCAACCTATATTTGGAACTAACAAATGGCGCCCAACGTTGGGCCTCTACCGATGATGACCCATCGCATTACGAGGACGAAGTAGACAGACGAGGACCAGTGAGTACCGGAGGCCCCCTGCACTGAGATCCTGTTTCTTGCACACTGCTACTCTTCATCTTTGCTCGTGCGGCTTCGCCCAAAGGTCGTCACGGCGAGAGTCACCAGATTGAAGGCAGCAAGTGTTTCTCTTCTTGGGAAGACCATGAGCCACAACGGGTTCATTTGATTTGATGGGGGATTGCATTTTTGAATCAGGTGAGTTTGTTTCAAACTGAAAGTGTTTTATATTTGGCTGGAAAAGGAAATATTTTGCGCACAATATTGGCCAGGTAATAATTGTTTTTCAGTATGCCTGGTTTCAGTAAGTTGTCATCTTGTTGAGCAATGCTTTGTTTCAGGAGAAGACAACTGAATGGTTTAGAACATAGTCAACCAGCGCTGCTGGAAGGGTCACTTGCTTACAATATCTATTGTAAATTTGGATTAGGAGCTATAGTGTTTAACAGTATTTGGCATTGTCAGACCAGGCATGAGGCATACCTTCAATGGCTAGAATTGGGAAGTTTTGAACTTGCTAGAAGACAAAATTTTGAGTCTGTACTATTATGTAAGAAAACTAGGCCTGCTGCGTTTGACGCAGTTAGGGATTGGCTTTGAGGAAGCCACCCAATGCCTCAAAAGCAGGGAGAAATTTGCACGCAGACACATTACCAAGCTGGAAAGACTTTAACGCATGACCAAAAAAACAAGAGGAAGCTATTAGGAGCGTGGATACCGGGTTCCAATTAGAAGTACAGAAAATGTACCCTTAAAAAGAATTAAATGCATCTGATGAATTAATAAATACATTGTTGAGTGAAAGGCGAACAGCTCCAACCACACCAACTCGATATGTTTCACTGCCTACACTTGCCCAGCCACAATTACTAGCACTAGGCACATGCTCTGGCGATTAGCCACCACCCCCTAATGCACAAGAATTACTCCTACCTTTGCTACCTACTACTTCTGCCACTCCTCTTTCGGTGCCTATGAATATCCCTAGCGACTGTAACTCGTAGTGCAGTACCTCTTGTACGTACGAAAGAGTTGCGGAAATGGGCAGAGACATATATAGAACAGGGCGACCAAGTAGCCGCTTCTGGCTCTTTGATAGATCATGGGGGTATCCCTGAACAAAAGGTATTACTAGACAAATGGTACTATACCTACTCGAGATTTGGCACCATCTAACTGACTCTGCTATTCCACAGGAACTTCAGGATTTGAATTGCTTGTCCTGTGCTACAGATACCTCATTGATAGTGCGCAAACACATGTCAACATTATTTTTCTTTTAACCACACCAAAAACTATTAGTGAAGAAATGCCCTTATGCACGAGAGACGCTCTTAGATGGATCTCAGATGCTTCCAATTCACCTATTGATATTCATGACACATTTAGTCAATATTCTCCTCCAATGCAAAGTAAGTTATTACAGGTTATGGTTAAATATTTACAGGATGAATGCTTGAGAAAGAAAATATGTTGTCCCGCCGATATTAAGGTAATATATAAATGCACGTTTTCTAATGGCACCCCACTGACTTCATTGTCCCTTGACCTAGCTTTGCTCCTTAACAAACGATCAGAGTTTCCCACGGCACAGCTACCCATGAGACAGGTTCCTCCTACTCTTGTGCCTAAAGTAGAGATACCTGGCATCGATGGCGCACTTGCCACAACTATTCCTGCACACTATATTTGAATTTGTACATGTTCCATTCTCGTGGCAGGAAGTCAACACTCTTAAACAGTCCATCCCTGACAGCAGGAGAAACCCCACAGGGTTCTAAAAAGAAATAGAGTGCATATTGCGCTCGTCTGTTTTCACTTTAGGTGACATCGATGTATTATTCCCTGGGATTTTACCGGCAGATTTATGGAAGCATATTAGAACCAGAGATGATGCACCTGTTATGGGCGATACTTGGGCTGAGCTAGAAATAGCTGATAGATCAAGAAAAGCAGTTGAGAAACCTCACCAGAACATATTAATGTTACCAAACCACATTGTAGCTAAACTTAAGACCTTGATGCCCGACAAAAGAATAATTTGGGATAAATTAACTGCATGCATGCAAAGAAATACAGAGGGAGCCACAGAATATTTTAACAGCTTCGAGCAGGTATTTTTAGATTTCAGTGGCCATGATTTGAGTACGGAACCAGGTAAAAGATTGTTTGTTGACAAATTTGTACGTGGGCTATTGCCCAGCATTCAGTCTCAAATCACGGCCTCTGAAAGTGCATGCCAGACTAAGTCACAGTCTGAAGTTCTCCATGTGGCTCAGTTTTATGAGAATAGGTTGAACAATGTGTGCTCCGAGACCCCCAACCGGCCCATAGAGTCAGGGTTTGCTCAGAAGTACTTTAAGACAAGATAGCAGCACCCATGAGATGGATGGGGGGGTGCAGATTAATTCTCCAACACCAAATCAATAATGACAACTCGACTGTTTGGCAAAGGGAGTCTGTTTAATGACAAGTAGAAAAAAGGGGGAGTTTCATGAATATCAGCGGATGTGTGATCTTCCTCCTTGCTTCACAACTCCCGACGAACTTCATAAAAAACACATAATTTATACTGAAAACTCGTCATCACTGACGTTTAATGCTTAAAAGTTGGCATACAATTTTATTGGTTTGGGAAAGGTAACTTTACTATAGGTACTATATCTGTATATGGTAACAGAGTAAGGGGATTGGGTAAACACTGTCAGGTGGGGCATCTAAGCCCTAGCTTCAAACTGGCTACTGTAGCCATCACTAAAAGTACAACATTCCATTGGTTCTACTAACTATAGGACCCTAGATTACTTGGTCCACTGTGATTGGGTTGGCACTAAAACCCACACATACTTTTCCACTTTTCCTAGCAGCACACAGAATGGTTGGCGAGGTGCAGGGTGCCCCTTAGTTCCCCCCGGCCTTCCTCCAATTATTGTTACAATCAATCATCATTTTAGTGGCCATGCGTCAATTATTTCACTGCGGTTGGCCTCGAGACTGCATCTCCTGTCTGGAAAAGTTCTAATATCTTCTCCTGGCCTGTTGCCATGCGTAGGTGTGATGGTCTTACTTCTGCTCGCTCGGCTGGTCACGTGATTCAGACACCGTGAATGTGCCTCTTCTTCATCAATTCGTGTATTTGATTTTCATTTCACCCACAACCTGCCTTCGTCTTCCTATATTGAACTTTCAGAGTAGTATATTCTGTTCTTGCCTTCAATTAAATGCAGCTACTGTTTGGCCATCTTGACAGATGTGACCTTGGTTCTCCTGATATGATTTGCCTCTGGTGAGTTTCGTTTCTGCCGCTTTATTGTTGATTTTGCTAAATAGGAAACTCTTCTCGTGTGGCCTTTAGTAACCCTTTGGTTGATTCTGCTTTTTGTGCAAAGTGGAAGTATACTTATATAATGTACTTCTTTTGAGGTAGATATGTATAGGTGGCTCTTGCCACACTATCTTTCTATTTAGCATGGCAAGCCACACGATTTTCTTGGCTTTCTTGTGGTTTTAAGCATATGTACATGTGTAAACTGGTCGAATATATTCACCATGCTCATGGTTTAAGCTTCTTACATTTGACATTGCCCTTTCACTTTGGGTTCATGATGTCCTTTATTCATGGCATTTCATCTCCTTTTATCGTTCTCTGGTCGTCATATCTTCGATAAGTGAGTCATTCCAGGTTCTTGTGACATCACCATTCGTCTTCCATTAAGACCTTTTTGCTTTATTCAGGGACTGTACTCAGACAATCTCCATTTCTTTTCATTTGTTGATATGGTTTTCTCAATGGGTACCTTACTGTCCATGGTTTCTTTGGTATTGGTACTTCAATAGGTGTTGTTCTTCTGATAGGTACTGGACAGAGCCCCACTGCGGCTCTTTGTTGGTTTATTTGCTGATCATACATCACATATTTTGCCGTGAACGTTCCTGGTACTTCAAAATGGATGGTTGGAGTGCGGGCTGCATTTGGGACCTTCTATACACTAGAAGGAGAAGATTGAAAAGAAAAAGGTTGATTTAAAATCTAGGGTGCTCTTGCAGCGAATTGCAAGAGGATCACGTGGAAGGAATACTCAACAGAGAAGACAGTTAACCCCGCTAAAAGGGACTGTAAATATAAACCAATATGCATATTGTAAACAGGAGGGCCACTGGAGGGTACAGTGTCCGATCCTCCAGCAAAAAGCAAATGGAGTACCCAGTAGAAGGCCGAGAGTATGTAGCAATGGCATGCAAGGAACTAATAGAAATCAGTTTTCCCAAAACCAGCAATATGATGGCAATGCAGGGAGCCAAGATGGGCAACAAAATACTAGAAGCACAAACGTTTTGACAATGCTACACACACATATTTTACTGAAGATTTTACAGTTGATGACATTTTGTTTCGCTAGGACAGCCCGAAGCAGGGTCTGGAACCTACTTCTACCCTCGTAGATCAGCAAGGACCCCACGAAGAAATCAACATTGGGGATAGGGAACACACTTTTGTGGTGGACACAGGAGCTCATAAAATGCTCCATTGACCACGCAAAGGTTCCAGATATTCCCCTGTCAGGGCAACAAAACGTATCAGTAGGGTTCTCTGGTAGCTCAGTAGTAAGTCTGGTCTCTAAACCAGTGCTGATTTATTTAGGACCTTTCACTGACTCATGTCCATTTTTATTGACAACCAACTGTGGTGACAATCTGCTGGGTTTGAATTTCTTAAATAAATTATGATTTACTGCTCTTCAGATGAAGTGTACTTGATGATTTATCCCAAGCTGAATTCCACCTCACAATGTGTGGCTTTCCCTTTACCCAGTGAGTTGCACCAGGTACCTACACATCTATATGCAGTAACTGATAACGATGTGGGAATATTAGATGTTTAACCTGTGTGCATTGTTTTGAAATCTGGTGTTTTGTTATCTCGCATTACACAGTATAAATATTCAGTTGAAGGTGAGCAAGCACTTAAAGTATTGTCTCTGATTTAATACATCAAGGTGTGATAGATGAAATCTCTGATAGCACATGTTATAGCCCGGTTTTGCCTGTTTAGCATTTACAGAAGGGCTCTCAAGGAACAACTAGACATGCTGGAATTACCTTACACTTGCACACTTGTACAATACATTGATGACTTACTTATTGCTGCAGAATTTTATTACTAAAGCATCTAGCCGATAATGGTCATTAAGCCTCTTAGAAGAAATGTCAGTATTGTCAACGGGAGGTCGCCTATTTAGGCTATCTCCTGTCAAGGAGGGAAGTTGCCTTGCACCTGAAAGAATACAAAGCATCTCTGATATGGTGATACCAAATACATAGAAGGAGGTTAGGGCTTTCATCAGGGTGTGGCTTCCCATTGCAGGCAACGTATTCCACATTTTTCACTTTTAATTAAGCCTTTGTTGGCATTGACAAGGAAACACGTACCGTTACCTCTACCATGGGATACATATTGTCAGAACGCTTTTGATCTGCTCAAAACTATGCTGTATTCCGCGCTAGTACTGGGCACACCAAATTATCAAAAGGAGTTTGTGTTTGTGCATGAGAGAGATGGATGTGCTTTGGTTGTTTTGACACAGGAACATGGAGGAAGGCACAGGCCATGCAGGTATTTTTCCTCCACGTTAGACCCTGTTCCATGCGCTTTGCCAAAATGTCTCAGGGCCGCAGCTGCTTTCACTGCCTCAGATAAACAGAGTAAAGGTATGGTTTTGGGTCACTCCTTAACCGTGATGGTGCCTCTCTCAGTAGATGTACTACTGAATATAACGCAGACTCAGCTCACATCTGCCAAGCTCACGAGATACAAGCTTATATTATTTGCACCTCACATCAAAATTAAGAGATGCTGTTGTTTTCCGGCTGAACATTTACCTCCTCTAAACGAGGACAGTACTAATGACCCAACCCATGATTGTTTTTATGTCACTGAAAAAGACACCAAAGGAAGAATAGACTTGAGTGACTCACCCTTGCCATCCACTGATGGGGAAATATTTTGTGATGGTTCATTTTTAAAACTCCCAGATGGCACTTCTACTGCCGCTTATGCAATTACCACCATAGACGCAATTATCAGAAGCAGAAGAATTCCTCACAACTCTGCTCAGGCTGCAGAGATAATTGCTTTGACTAGAGCATGTGGGATATCCCAGGGGGTCTGACTAAGCCTTTATACTGACAGTCAGTATACCTTTGGAGTAGCTCACAACTTTGGGAGACTATGGGCTGAGAGAGGATTTTTAACATCTCATGGTACTACGATTCAACATGGTCCTTTGATCGTACAATTATTGTTAGCATTGGCTCCGCCTAAACAATTAGCCATAATGAAATGCACAACACACCAGCAAGTGACTGACGATATTGGGAGGTGGAACACATTTGCAGACAAGATAGCCAAACAAACTGCCACAGACACACAATCAGGAATGTATGTGTTAGACTCTGCTAGGTGGGTTGAGGAGACTGGGAGGATGGAAGAGGGCATTAGTAGTGCGAAAGAAATTCAGGCCAAAGCCACAGCCAAGGAAATTGAAAAATGGGGGTCTGACCCAGTAGGGTTGGATAATGAGGGTTGTTGAGTTGATCACAAAAAACAGAGATGGATGCTGCCCAACGCTTATGTAACAGCTGTAGTTACTATGGCACATGGGCCAGCTCACATTAGTGCCAAAGGTATTTGTAAACATCTAGACCCAGTATGGAATAATGAAAACATTCCCAAAATTGCAGAACGACTAGTGCAGAACTGTATGATCTGTCTACAACACAACATTGGAAAGGGGACAATAGCACCTAAGGGTAGTTTTGGACCTCCTTCCATGCCATTTGAAGTTGTTCATTTTGACTTCATCGAGATGGAGTGATGCCAAAATTACAAGTATATGTTAGTAGTGATATGTGCATTCAGCAAATGGGTTGAGACTTTTGCTTTGAAGGATAGTACTGCCATGTCCACCGCAAAAGTCATGCTAAAAGAATACTTTCCTAGATTTGGGTTACCTAGAGTAATATGGTCCGATAATGGACCTCATTTTATTGTCTCTGCAATACTACAGGTATGTGAGGGGCTACAAATTAAGAAGTGTTTTCATTCCGTAAGGCATCCACAGAGTGCTGGGTTAATTGAATGCCATAACTGCACCCTTAAGAAGAAGCCAGCTAAGGTGTGTGCACATAGCAAACTGAAATGGCCTGATGCCCTACCACTAGCATTGTTATCCATGACAAACACTGCCCAGGTAAGAACGGGACTTTCTCCCTATGCAATAGTGATGGGGAGACCTGCTAATATATGGAATGCACTCAGACCTAAAACACTGTCAGATGTCGATTATCCACTATTGTATGATTACTGTGATCAATTGACACAATACCTGCGTTTGATTCACCAACAGGTCCATGTAGCATTACCCGAGAAATACGTGGGCCTTGGTCACTACATTCAACCTGGTGACTAGGTCCTCATTAAGGACTTTAGGCTGAAATTGAGTCTTGCCACTCGCTGGAAAGGTCCCTATCAGGTACTATTGGCTACTCATACAGCTGTCTGAGTGGAGGGTAAGAAGCATTGGATTCATGCAGCGCACCTGAAGAGAATGCCTTGCTTTTGCCCTATGACAAATGGGAGAAGGTGGAGGGCAAAGATCTTGAAACTAAAAGTGTGCCTTTCAGTGACAGCCCCTGTCCTAGTCCTGATCCTGAGACCAAGCAATCTGATCGTCCAACACTTTCATCACATTCTTTGGATACTGATCCTTTGTTCACGGATCACTCTGTGCCTGGGGTAACCAGGTTTAACCTTCGACCACGGAATTAGCTAGAGGATGACATTTTGTAGTTAGGAAAGTGTGGTAAGAATACTGCACCCACAAGAAACCAATGATTTTCCCTCTATTCCCCCCAGAGATGCGGAAACGGTTGTTTTGGTGCAAGATTGGGGCTGGGATTTGACATTGATTTAACTACAAGAAGACTACAAGCAAGATTGGCCATGTGGTCAGGTGCACCCACAGATGAAGTTATAGAGCCTGTTCAGTGAGGCATCTTGACGGACACTGAAAAACTATGCCACTGTTTGGGGCACATGTAAATGAGGACATGGAACATATTTCCACTGGAAAATACAGGTCTAAAGGTCTATGGTCCACAAGGGACAAATGCATAATCATACCATTATAGCATATATTATGATCATGTTGATACCCGTGTTTTGGTTTTTAGAATGCTCAAACCCTCACAGCAAATTATTACTTACAGTTAGCTCCACTACCTTGTCTCCTCTCTATATACACTCACATACTCTTCATCCCCTTGATCTCAAACACAGGGAGGGGTATCTCAACAACACCCTCATCAGTAGTATGAATGACACTCATGCTATCCTGAACAGAACAAATTGCTGGGTATGTTCTCACCTGCACACAACAGGGTGAGAAAGGTTTAGGTTGGTGCATCTATCCACTTCCATTATCAACTGCTTGTTATGCTTCTTTTAGAGCTCTATTCTTTGGTCTTACCCTACAGTACTAGGGGAATCCAGATGCGGACCACTTGCTCACTATTCTTAGAGGGGCACATCTCCACCCTACTGATGAGGTGCAACCACACCGAAACACATGTCTGGGGTTGCTGTTGGTACTCTTGTTCAAAGGAGAATTGCCTAGCATTTCGGTGCAGGACTGCCCCAGCACAGGACAAAGACTGATATGTTTGGGAAATTTCTCCTCTGTGAAAATTGTGAGCTAAAGAATCTGGAGAAGGCTCTCGCATCCAGGACCAATGATTTGCAGAGAGACTCCCAGGACCCCCCTTGGTTTTTGCATATTTAAGTAACAGCAATTCTGTCCCCTAGCAGTTGTGTTGCAGGGGGGAGTGCTTACCTGTAGGTTCTATCACTTTGTGGGTAATTGTTATTTTCCTGTTTTGTCATTAAAACAAAAATAGGATGGCTACAAGGAAACACACATGGGACAGGGAAACGTTGCTGGCATGCCCTATAGAGTGGCCCACAAGTGTGGCCAGGGTCGGACTGGGACAAGAAATAGGCCCGGTCACCCAAAAAAAGTGGCCCACCCCTCGCCTCAAAAAAGTGCCCTACCCCTCGCCTCATGATCCTTGACCTCTGATGACATCACCAGAAGATGTTATTGTATAGCACTTATACTTAAGCTCTTTTTTATAGACCAAATATGCATACAAAATCACCCAACCTGTGTTGGTATTCATTTATCGACCTAAGAAGGATGAAAGGCTTTTTGAAAAAAAAGAAAACAAAATTGAAAAAATATATATTTTCTTTCACATTTTTTTTCTTCCAAACCGGCCCAGGCATGGCCAGAAACTGGCCCCCACTACACAGGGACGATTTCGGCCCGGCCACACTCACTTTTTTTTAATGACAAAACAGGAAAATAACAATTGCCCCCAAAGTGTTAGAACCTACAGTTAAGCACTCCCCCCTGCAGCACTCACCCCCAAATATCAATTGGACTTTGCATGGTGGGCAGCGGGAAGGACTAGGAAAATAGGGGGAAAATCGGGTTCGGGGTGATGCCCATCACCACAACATGGGAAACCAGCAAAGAAAGGGAAATCAGTTTTTTGAGAAAAATGGAAGAATGGGGTTTGGATTATTTCTCACAACTGGTATGGGACAGAATAGAATAAAATATTTACTGCTTACACTTAGGAGGCAGGCAGAGTTTTAGAGAATTCTAATCAACACACCAGGGAAAATAGAAATAAAGTAATAAAATTGCTTTTGAGAGAAAGCAAATGTAAAGGGAAAATACAGTGGCAAATGGAAATTCAGGTAGGCTCTGGGAAAGGGGTTTAGCTCACAAAAATCAAATCGGTTTTGGTTCAGGCTGACAGATGCAAAGAGGAATGACACTGGCAAATGTCAAAAATTCGCTTAGCAGGGCATAATTTAATCACAGGGACAAATTTGTTTTTCAGCTGACAAGGTCATTGATTCTTTTGGGCAACACTTTAATGACTATAACAATTAACAAAAACAGTGGGAAAAAGATTGTTGGTTTCAAACTCTCCCAATCCTGTGGAAATCAATGGGGAAATTAATTGATTTACTTACAAAAATACTAAGGATTTACACAGACAAATTAGGGGTTTTTCAATGGGAATATGCTAACATATACAGACAAACAAGAGATTCTTCTATGGAGATGACTGAACTACTCTGGCAATTGAGGTTTTCAACGGGGAAATATTGGATGCACTGTTGCAAAATGAAGGGTGTATGCAATTTAGGGCTGGGTCATTGCTACTTACATAGCAAGCCTTGGTTTAAGTTTCAGGAAAGCCAACTGCATCGCAGGACACTCTGTGCTGATAGGGAACGGGTGCGGTCACTCCACTCTCACAGATGGTAAGTTTCAGCAGCCTTCTCTCCATCCTCCTTTTTCTGTCTTCCCCGGTTGTTGTCTGTGTGTGTCCTGACTCCTAGTACAGTCTCCCCTATATTGAAGAAATCACATCACTAATTTTACAATCTAGAAGAAGTACTCTGCAGTAATCACTCCCGCTAGGATTGGACAGTTACCCTCTCTCTATGCGCCCCCAGTCAGAATTGGTTTAGGGGTTGGGAGCACTATCTGTCTTTTTCCATTTGTCACTCTCCTGTGTTCTCTTTTCAACTTTTTTGGCAAAAACTAGTTATGTATCACAGCTTTGCACTTGCACTAGCAACTTCCATACGAAAAATATATTCTGTTTTAGCTGATTATGGCGAATTAGATAAGCCGACCACCAAACCTGTACGATGTAGCATGGCCATGTGTCACATTTTTGTCATTTTCATAAAATGCACAACAGTTATGAATATGTAAGTTATCAAGCATATTCCTGATTTCACTTTCCTCCTTTTCCCTGATTCTCACATTTGTAACATGTTCAGATCAGCCAGCAACCTAGTCTAACTGGCCATTAAGTTCCCAGAGTCACAGGTAGATGCATTTTATACTCCCAAACGGCCGGGAAATGACATGAAAAATGGCATAAAAATGAAATTAATCCTCAGTCTGATTGCTATGCAAAATGCCTAAAAATGAAAGAGACTTTTATATTAATGATGAGTGTTTCAGTCACCAAATGGAATGGCTGCTTCATCCCCCACAGCCATCTGTTCCCCTGAGTCAGCCTGTGACCAGAGATTTTTATGAGTCTCTTTGAAGTGGGTGAAACAGGGATTCACACCTTTTAGTCATGCTTCAACCCAGGATGTCCTTCTCTTGAAGTCCTTGCATCCTGCCAGCAAGTCTGCAGAATAGTGAATGTTGACTCCTTCAGCAGCATCACATTTTATTGCAGGGTTATTAGATGAGAGCTGCAACATCCAGCTGTAGTGGGGCTTTTCATTGTGAAGTTTTTGAACCCAGCCAGAACAGGATTTTCCTGAAGTAACTGTCTCTTCAAATGTCACTGGACTTTTGTAGGTGAAACGTATATACATTGCTTTGGTCAACCCACACATGCCTGCTCTGCTTTCCTCACATTTTTCTGTGAGCAGTGATATATTTTTCCATTGTGGCTTTTTAATGCCGTGTTTCTTTGCAAACATATGTGCAGGACGTTTTTGCTCCCAATGTTTAAAAATCCTGTTTCCCATGTCACAGGATTCTTTGATTCCTCCATCTTTTGTTAATTAAAGTGCTGTTGGTCCATTGATAATGATATGTAGACCCCTTTCCCCATGGTACTTAATTTTACATGAACAACAAAAGAAATAACCAGGCCGTTTTTGTTGCAGTGTTTAAATTCCTGACATTCATATGACAGGGAAAGCAAAAGCCAGACCGTTTTTGGTTGCAGTGTTTAAATTTATGTAAATGGGACTTCTGTTTGGTGCCTTTAAATGCACCCCACAGTCTTGAGGAGTTTCTGGAATTTAAGAAGATCAGGCTCAAGACGGAGGGCTGCTGGGAAGCTGTTCCAGAGGGAGGCATCTTCTGAAGATAAAGATCTCCCTCCAAATCTCTGCTTGGAGAACCAGTTCACTCTAGAAGGTTAGAGGTAGATGAGCAGAAGGCTTATGAGAGACAGTATTTAGGTAGGCAATGTTGCAGGTAGGTAGGTCTCAGGCCCCAGAAAGCCTTGTGAACAATGCATAGGGTCTTGAACTTGATCATTGCAGTTACAACGAGTCATTGAAGGGATTTCAGCGCTGGAGAGATGCGGTCCCTGGGCTTGAGGCCAAGGATACGTCTAGTGGTGCTGTTCTGAATGAGTTGCAGATGGCACAGGGCAGAAGAAGGGATGTTGAGAAAGAGGATGTTGCAGTAGTCCAGCCTAGAGAAGAACAGGGCTCTGGACACCGTGAGCCACTGGGGGAAGTGAGAAAAGGTAGAGTATCTCTGAGGAGGTGAAGCTGATAGATGTTTTAGAGATGTCCGAGATGTAAGAGGAGAGGGAGAGAGTGGAGTCAAAAATGACCTCAAGGTTTCTTGCCATGCAGGTGGGTGCACTGTGCAGTCCGGCCAGAGTGAAAGTGGGAAAGCGGTAGCAGGGCTCCCAATGCAAACAATCTCAGTCTTACTGGCATTGAGGTAGAGGTCATCTGAAGCACATCATGACTGAATTTCAGACAGAAAGTCCGATATGAGCGAGGGGAGGAGGTAGCTGAGGGTAGCCTGAAAGATAGTTGTGTGTCATATGCGTAACACTGGAAGTTAGAGGTGAAAGTGGCATTCACCTCTAACTTCCAAATAGACATTGAAGGGCAGCCATATAGATGTCGAAAAACCTGGGGGATCGGTTAGATCCCTGGGGAATGCCACAGGTTGAGAGAGTTATAGTGGAGAGAAAGACTCCGAGTTCCACCTGGGATGGGCAGTCAGAGAGAAAGGTTAACCACGCAAGAGCCTGACCTGTGTTTTCCAGGGTGCCATAGAGATGTACGACTGGGATGTTGTGGTTAACTGTGTCAAAGTCAGAGGAGAGGTCAAGACGAATGAGGACAGAGGGAAGGTTAGTGTCAGGATTTGAGAGCAGGCCTTCACAGGTGTCCAGAAGAGCAGATTCTGTGCCTCTGGATGCTCTTAAGCTGATGGTCATGGAAGCAGCCAATAGATTCAGTGTGGCGAGTTAGCTGAGAGATAGCCTGCTTCTCCAAGAGTTTGCCCAGGAAAGGAGTGATGGAGATAGGGAGGTAGTTTTCCTGAATGGAGGGGTTGGCAGAGGGTTTTTTGAGCAGAGGGTGCACAAGTGAGTTCTAAAGGGCAGTTGGGAAAACTCCAGTGGAAAAGGAGAGATTTCAAATATCAGCCAAAATGGGGGCGAGGGAGTCAATATTTTCTTTAACGGTTTTGGAAGGGCCGGGGTCCTCCTGTTTGGAGGAAGTCTTCATAGATCAGACTTTTCTGGTGACATCATCAGGTGTGAGGGTGAGAGAGAAGAGAAGGTAAGTGGAGGGGGGCCAAGAGAGGCTCTGGTGTTGGTGCATGCTGTGGTGTGGGAGAGAGGGTGGAAAGGATGTCTTGGGTTTTTGTGATGAAGTGTGCAGCCAGGGCCGAGCAAAGGTCCTGGGTGGGTGTGATAGAAGAAGAGACTGCTGCACGATAGACCAGTTCCTTGCAGACTTTGAAAAGTTTGGCTGTGTTGTTTGATGGTGCAGAGAGAAATGAAGGCTTGAATTAAAGACTGTTTTCTTGGAGTTGATATTGCCTTTGAAGGGGGCAGCAGGCCAGTTTGTCACACGGTTTGCCGGAGGCATTCCATTTCCGCTCGGCTGCCCTACACTTCCTTTTAAGGGCACCCAGGTCAGAGGCATACCAAGAGTTGCACTTTTGTTTTGGAAGGCTTCAGTCAGACCCTCATGACAGGGGCAAGAGTGTCAAGAGTGTTGGATATACCCCATGGAAAGGGCTGGAGACCCAAAATGCCTTAAAGAGCAACACTAGTACTTCCCTGGGACACCTACTAGGACCTGTGTCCAGCCGGGACCTTTAACGGCTGGCCTTGCTCAGACACACACACAGCATCCGTAGCTGTATGCACAAATCTGCTCTGATGGCCTGGTACAAGTGCATAGGGGCCCCTCATGTTCCCATGCCACATGTCTGTCACACAGGGAAACACCTACCACAGAGTACAATGCATGTACAAAGTGGTGTCCGTGGAGGCTGGCTGTATACAAATGTGGGACACAGCTGGGCCAGCTGTCAATCAGCCCATCGGGAAGGCCTGAGCCAGCCACATGAGAAGTTGTGCATGGCCAAATGGACTGGCTCAAGGAACAGATGGACGTGTGGCCATGAGGTATTGCCAGCAAACACACCACAATCCAGTCTCTGACCTTCAGTCACCAACACTGTGCCGAGGTCTGCCATTGGCAGAAAAATGTCTATGGGGTGAGCCACATAGAAAAAAGACTTGTGACCTCTGAGCGGTGCTGGGAAGATGGCACTTCACACCACATGCCCCATGTCCACGGTTCTATGAACAAATGGCACAGTGCACTGTGGACTCTCAACGTGACTGAGGGACTCCTGGACATGTATTGAGGATCCACACAAGTATAATTCCCTAATGTGTCATTCTGCCACCTCTGAACTGAGTACATATCCAGGTGGCCCTCTTGGATTGAGTCTCACACCCTAAGGCCTGTCTGTGTGACCTCAATGTTAGTGGATGGTCCAATGTTATAGGGTGGCTGTCTCTGTTGGTCATGCATGCACCAACAGACCAGCTGGATGGGTGGAAGGAACAGCCTAGGCACAGGCACCAATCTTGTGAGAAGCGGTGGGTGTTCCATATGTCCACACTACCAGTGTGGTGATCTGTGACCTCTAGCCCTGTGTAACAGTCGTCACCCCAGACTGCAGTTGACTAACAAGTTTGGCTAATTTGTGCAAGGGCATGGAGCCTGAGTCCATGCCACCACCCCTGTACTCTGACATGACCACGGGGGAACTGCTGGACTACTCTGCCACAGCACTTCTTGGAGGGTAGAGACACCCATGCAAGATGGCACTCCCTGAGGGAGAATGCCCAACATTCTACAATGTCCAAACCCAGGTGGTACGTAGATGCTAGTCTCAACAGCCGTCGCTGGGCAAGCAGTCCAACCAAAGATGAACCAACCGTGGAAAAGCATCTGTGGATTGCAGAGAGCTGTCGTGGTGCAAGTCATCGAGGGACATTTCATGGCCAAACACCCTTGTGGTTCGCAAAAGTACTTGCCCACTAAGAAGATTGCCTCCAGCCTACAAAGCTTTGTTGACACCAGAGGCGTTGCTAGGGGGGGGGCTTAGGGGGCTATAGCCCCTGGTCTTTTGATGGTAGCCCTGGAAAGAATCTCAGGAGCTACAACCAAAAGCCTAGCTAGCCCCCAGTCCTGACAGTTCCAACATCAGCGTAGCCCTGGGTCTTTTCCAGACCTAGCAACGCCCCTGGTTGGCACATTGAGTGGTGAATGGCCCCTGCCTGTCTCGTGAATGTGCAGAGCCTGGGTGTGTCCTCAGGGAAAACGTGGAGGGCATACAGGATTGGTACACATCGAAACCCTTGCTCCAGCCTTGACTGATTTCTGCAATCACTCCTTTGCCACTGGAACTTTCCCCTCCCCCTTAACCACACTCTTGTGCATCCCTCCTCTCCGGCTAACTATCGCCCACTCTCCATCACTACTTTCCTGGAAAAACTCTTGGAAAAGCTGGCCATCTCCAATCTTAATCTATACACTGAATCTGTTGGTTGTCTCCATGACCAGCAGTCTGGCTTCAGAGCTGCCAGAAGTACGGAAACTTCTCTCCTGAACACCCATGAAGGCATTTTAAACAAAACCGGCTTCTGATACATGTACATGGAAAAGGGTCCACGTTTCCTCAGCTACTACCTTCTCACCATTGTGCAGACATCAGGGGTTAATCTGGTGCAAAAGAGCAGACCCATGCTTTATGTGGCAGAGCTGGCATTAGCATCTCTTATAAGTGCTAGCTTGCAGCCAGTGGATATCATGGTGTGGTGGTGTAGTAAGGGTGATTAGCCCAGTGGAGCTTCAATTTGAGTGAACTTTTGTGCCTGATTTATGTGTTTAAGTGTGGGGACAGTATGGCACACTCATTCCAGCTGCATCTGTTGACATCTCCAGTGCACTATTGTATGGACATGTGACCCAAAGCCGGCTCAAGGGAACATCAAGTGGTGCGGTCATGCAGGGCCAACGCAGATATAGGGGACCGCCAGCTGACACAATGTAAAATTACACCGCTCATTTAGGAATTGCGTCAGATGATTAACAGCGGGCTCACACCCCTGAGAAATCGCACACAGTGTGTGACAGACAGGGGGGTGACTTCAGCAGCACACAAATCATTGCTGCACACATATCACATCATTGTTTTTCCATGCACTATGGTCTGCACGGAGAGACAATGTACCCTGCTGTCATAATAAAGGTGCTAAGTCACATTGAGGAGCCATTGGCCGTGGTTGGCATATTGAGAAATGTGGGCTTGGGCTTCTGACAGGATCCACAGCACCAAGGTGCAGGAGTGACATGAACCAACCACCCCCACTGTGGCTTTTGGACCTACAGGTCAGGGCTTCCCAAAGCAGACACTAAAGCACTTTGGCAAGAAAATGGCAGTTAACCTACTCAGGCATGCCCCATATGTAGCTAAAAAGTTGTATACATTATTTGTTTTTGTGCGTGAAATAACAAGACATGTGAGGCTCATTACGAGTGACCTGGTCTGGGAATAAAGGTGCTGGTTACAATGTTACTGCCACATTTTCCAGACCTGGTCACTCTGAGTCTGCCGGTAGGGGACCTGAACAACCGACAGGCCTGACCTCAAGACTCCAAGCTGACAATACGTGTCAAGCAGCACCAGACTCACACGTGAGGGGCACACGTGAGGGGCACGTCCTACAGTATTGATATCCCAGCCACTTGCACCCCACAGATAAGTCCTGCAGCACTTCCGTCAATTGTAGGGAGCAGGGAGCCCATACCCACCAGTTCTCTGGCCCCTGCTTCCCATCAAGCTAAGTGGTTACCACTGCATACTCCATTCAGCGAGCAGAATGCTCTGAATGCGGCGCACCAAATGCACTAACATGTGCATAGTTACCAGTGTATACTTAGTGTTATGGGTGTCTACCCCTTTAAGGTAGCCTCTGCATTGGGGGAAGCGTCACACAAGGAAGTGACATAGAGAGGAGGAGGAAGGGCCGGATATACTGGAGTGAAATCGGTGTAATGAATAAGGAAAGTATTGCTAATCCACGCTGGTGTCCGAGTATGATTTGGGGCCCTTTAAACCCCTAACACTTACCATGCGCACTGTTGTGGGAACGGCATATTAGTCAGATATGGCTTATATGACAGATAAATCCTGGAGCATTTCCTTCAATAGCAGGGAGCAGGGGGCCGGGACCCACCAGTTCTCTGGCCCCTGCTTCCATTCAAGCTAAGTGCTGGTTACCACTGCATACTGCATTCAGCGAGCCGAATGCTCTGAATGCCACGCACCGAATGCCCTAACCCGCGCATACTTACCATGCGCACTTTTGTGGGAAAGGCTTATTAGGGCACTAACCTATGCATTCTTACCAGCGCATACTTACCATGCGCACTACTGTGGGAAAGGCTTATTAGTCGTGGGCACTTTTTGGAGCACACCCAATCTTTATTCACAGGCAGGAACTTAACGCTGCATGTTACGAAGCCACGTGCAGCTAGGAAACTGATGCTTCAGCTAATTATCCGCATGTGGCCCTGTGAAGCCATGCATGTGCTACGCACGTGAACTAGCCATGTTCAGCTAATATTACTAAAAACTGCTAACCCACAGGTCAGAATTTGAGTACACACATTTGTAAAGCCAGGTGCGGCAGTTAACAAGATGTGTGCTAGTTGCAGTATGTTCTTGCCACATTTAAACTGCAAGGTAGCCTGGCTCTGAGAATCCCCAGGAGGCAACAAGAACATTCTGACCAGCCACAACCTAAGCTAAGTGTTCAGTTGTAATATGTTCTGAGTTTCATTTTATTCTTGTCTGGTGCTATCATTATTATGTTCACTACTCAGGGGCCAGTGTCTGTGTATGGAAAGACATGCGGGCATGAGTGCATGTTAAAGGATGTTGATTTCAATGCCAATGACAGATCTTACTCTATCCATAACTTCTTCCAAACCTTAATTCCGGTTTCCCTCATTTCCCCTTTCCCATCCAACCATCGATTCCCTAGCCCTCCTTCCCTGCTGGGGTTGTGGAGCCCTGTGTAAGCCCTAACTTGCAGGCCCCAAAGCCACAGTGAGGGTTGTTGGTTCATGCCACTTCTGCACCTTGGAGCTGTCGATCCTGTCAGAAGCCCAAGCCCACAGGTTTTCAGGCACCTGAGTGGCATGACCAGGCTATGTATGGAAGACATTACTAAGGCTCTATATGACCTGTTGGCAGAATTAGCAGCCACTAGACAGGAGTAGGCTACTTTAGCAACTCAGATGCACAGTTTGGCTGTGCAAACTGCCCCGTTGCCCAGCCCTACACCATCAGCCCCAGTCCCTGTCGAAGTGCAGGTCACGCCCAAATTCATAGTTCCCCTTGCCTAGCACGAGCAGTCTGCGGTGACTCAGAGGTTACAGACATTTCTCACCCAGTTCTGTCTACATTTCCTCATGAAGCCCACCACATTTATAACAGCACAGGCTAGAATGGCTTTTGTCATATCCTATCTGAGTGGTAACGCTGCAGCAAGGGAAAATCCCCTGGTTCAGAGAGACAATGGCATCCTATAGGATTGGGATGGGTTTCTAAAGGAAGTTGGCAAGATTTTTAACAGACAGGCTGTGACAATGTGCAAAGAAAGAGAGCTGTTGACCCTCAAACAAGGAAACAAGGAATTTGTCACTTATGTCACCCAATTGAAATGCTTAGTGGCTGAGGCGGACTGGCCTAGGGAGAAACGGATGTTGTTGTTTTATCAAGGCCTCCGGGGCAATCTCAAAGATCTAATTGCACAGGTAGATCCTCAGCCAAATGATAGAACTGGCCCTGCACCTGGAACACAGACAAGAGGAACAACATGGTGACAGGAGAAGAGGTGATGTGTGTCCTGTAGCATGACTGATTAATCATGTCCACCATGGGTTCTAGACAAGCAGGGAGGAGATGGGTCCATGCAAATAGGCTCAACTAGGGTCCCGCTCACCAAGGAGGAAATAGAGAGCCGGCGGAAGGACAGCCTGTGTATGTATTGCAGTACTACAGTTCATTTTGTGCAGGAATGTCCTTCTAAACCCAAGACCCAATGAAAAGCCTCACGTCACTGGTTTTAGGGGTCACACTGTCAAGCCTGAGAAGCAAGAGAGCACCATCCAGTGGCTAGGCAAATTATGCACCACACATCACCCTCTCTGGTCAGTTGTGTTTTCTGGACTGAAGGTTTCCATTTACCATGTGCTAGACTAAGGGGACACATGAACTGTTATCGATACCCAATATGCATTGAAGTTAGGGGTTCCTTTAAGTCACAAGAAGATGCCAGAAACCATCAGGGCAGTGGACGGCACTCTGCTCTGTTTCGGTCCCATTACTCACTGCACTCAGAGTGTGATGCTACTGTGTGGAGATAGGGATTGGGAGGAGAACTGTTTTGATCTCAATGCTGCACCACAGTTGGGTCTCATACTGGGGCTCCCATGACTTAAAAGACACAACCTACAGGTTCAGTGGTCAGTGGGAAATATTCATCGTATTGTTTATGAGTGTCTTCAAAGTCATCTGGTTCGGGACATATGGTGCAGAGAGTGGACCCTGAGGCAATCTCGCCAGACCCGATAGACCTTAGCCTCTTGCCTCAACTATATCATGATTTCCGTGATGCATTTAGCAAACAAGTAGCAGAAACTCTACCCCCTCATTGGTTGTTTGATTGCTGCATAGATTTGGAGCTGGGTGCGGTTTTGCTGTGTAGTCATGTTTATGCCCTGACCGAGGAGGAATCCGAACATCTATGTGAGTATATAGAAACAAATCTCCGTAATGGTTTCATCAGGCACTCAAATTCACCAGTGTCTTCACCTTTTTTTCATTTTGAAGAAAAGTGGGGACTTACGTATATGCATAGTTTATGGAAGCATTAACCACATCACCATCAAGAACAGCTATCCGCTCCCCCTCACTCCGGTTTTGCTTGAACAAGTTCGGAATGCATCAACATACACAAAACTGGATTTGAGAGGTGCTTACCATCTGGCGCGTGTGCGTGCAGGGGCGAGTGGTAGACCGCCTTTCAAACAAAGTTCAGTCTTTATGAATATCAGGTAATGGCCTTTGGCATCTGCAACATACCTGCCACCTACCAGCACTTCTTGGAGAAAGTTCTCTGCAAATACCTTGACGTATTTGAAGTTGTGTATGTAGACGACATACTGATATATTCCCAGAATGAGCAAGACATGTCAAGCATGTCAGAGCAGTCCTGCAGCGGCTGAGGGAGCACAGTTTGTTTGCCAAAGTGGAAACATTTGAGTTTCATCGCACCATGGTTGAATTCCTAGGCTACTTCCTAACCCTAGTCAGAAGTGCCAGCGGAAGCTCTTTACCGATGCGAGTACCATTATTTAACATTCGGATACCAACGTTTTTAGGCAACTACAGGCCATCACATGGTGCGAAAATGTGTCTGAATCAAATTAATGACAGTGTATGAAGTGTCCCATTGTAAAGACACAGGAGACTGGGATTTTTTGACAGAATACCCTTTTTACACCAATAACACAGCTACTCAAGAAAGGGCAAACGTTCTGTTGGTATAGTGCAGCTGAGAATGTGTTTCAACAGTTAGAGACAGCATTTACCACTGCTCTGGTACTGAGGCACATGGACCTTGCACAGCTGTTTGTCATGGAAACTGACTCATCCAGCTACACATTAGCGTCTGTTCTCTCTCAGCAGGATCCACAAACTGGGCTACTCCACCCACTGGCATATGTAAGGAACTCATGGTGGCAACAGTAAAGACAGCCACAAGTGATCACAGTTCAAAGGTGTTTATTAAAATGTATAAATGGGTGAGATAAATGCCTGATCTAAACCGAAATGTAAGATGGGAACAAGCTACCACAAAATCAAATAATAATAAAGCAGTCCTAGTGGCATCTTGTCAAATAAAAAGGGCCTTTACAAAAAAGAACTATTGCTAATCCTTACGGCCAAGTTATAAAATAGTGTGGGATAATATTCACCAGAAAAGAAAGAAGTGTTGACAAAATCATAAGTCAGGATCGTAAAGCTGGGGTCTCCCTTCCCCACGTTATCTAGCACGGGACAAGGTGGGACTTAAGCAGAGCATACTCCTGGGCTTCTCCAGCTTGGGCATACAGTGTGTTTCCAAAATATCAGGGCCTTCTGTGGCCAAGTCTCTTTTTTCCAAAGTCTCTTGCCTCAGAGGACCTGATGTGCCATAACCAACAAAACAAACGTTCCTTTCGATCTTCACGTCGGGTGATTTCTTTTCAACCTTGGATCCCCCTCAACCGGGCTCTGATCCCTCTTGCAAAATGGGCCTCCCTTATTCGGGTTCACTGCGGCCCTTCTTCCGAAATGTCAACAACTTTAAACATTCAAGTGTCTCAATGACTTTAAAAAAACCATTCACGGTGGACATCCCTCAGCCAGGTTCACATTTGTCATCACAATGTTCACAGGTGTGTTATGTTTTGCTCTCATTCGCAGGCATCCCTCAGCCGGGTTCACATTTTCCAGTTTAAGACAGTTCCCTTTGTTTTATCATAAATCCAGGATTAATTTCCCCTAGCGTAGTTTTGACATCCCTCTGTCGGGTTCAAACTTGACTTTGCTTGCAATTTCACAGTTCACCAGAAAGCGGGGATCCCTTCACCTAGCTTTCTCTTGGCAACCCTCCGTCGGGTTAACACTTGCCACCGTTCACTAGACCCCTTAGGTTATTTTCATACCTAAGTGTGTCTCAGCTCCCAGTCAGGCTTCACATACTTTTATTCACACAGTGTCCTCTGGGTTGTTAGTGGTCACCCTAATTTGAAGGCATCCCTCAGTTGGGTTCACATTTGCCCCCAGTAAACAACGTTTACTTTGTTTCCTCAACATGTCAAAGAATTTCGATTGTGCAAGGGGTTTTGCTTGACCCTTGTATGGCCACTTTGACCTCTTACATCAGGCTCTCCTAGGGGCTCCTGGTATTTGTAGTTTTAACAAAAGGGGACCAGCCATAGGTTTTCGAATAAGAGCAAACGTGGCGCCTGACCACTCTGCAGCTGGTCTTTTCTTGGGCTTTAAAAGTTCAGTCACACACAAGTTATTTGTTATTCAATTCAGATCATGTTTTCATTTAGAACCTTCTCTCAACACAGCTCAGTCTTCTATCGGTTCTCCCTCCGACTCACCGGCTGTGCTGCACTCCTTGGCGCTCCTTGCCTCTGGAGTCAAGGACAGTATCACGGTAGCAAGCGCCTCTCTCTGCCTTGGTTATCAGTGTGGGAGAGCCCTGTGCACCATTGACATCTGTTGCACCACACGCTAGCTGTAGTTCCAGTCTTATAATTCCTTTCACTGAGGCTTTGCTGGTCTGGGTCGAAAAGGGAAAAGGCACTTCCCTCCTTGTCGGAATCTCCAGTCTTACCGCCTTTCTCCTCCTCTTGAACTGCCATCCTGGAACAGCTGCCTCCTCATGCATTTTGCCTTGCTCTCAGTGTGCTCTCGTGCTCCACCTTTTATCCCTATGGGGAAGGGAAAGGGCCGTCAGGTGTGCATAGTTATTGGCAATTGCCTGACTCTGCCTGACCCTCGTGTTGTGACGGTATACACCAAATTGTTTGTTTACAATTGTTCGAATGAACAATTGACCGATTTTAAAGGGTCACAATTGACCTTTTCACAATTGACCATATACATATGGGGTTTTGGGGGGGTTTGGGTTGGGTGGGAGGTTGCGGGGGGTTTCCCCTCGCATATATGTTACAATTGAACCTTCACAATTCGGTCAATTGTGAAAAGGTCAATTGTAATTCGAACAGTTGTAATACAAACAATTTCGTATACAACTGTTGTGACATGTCAGGTAAACGTCTCTGGTGTTAGTCCATTGTCTTTAATGGTGTAAAGAAGTGTTTGTATTGGAAAGTGTGGGGGGGGTAGAGCTTCTGAATATCCTATTGGGTAGGATGAGGAAAAGGTGTTATAAGGCAGGGGTACCATGTCTCACCCGTTGGTGTCCCACTTCCACTTCCAAGGACCCCTCATCCAGGTGATCCTCCCACACTGGTCCACCCCCAGGAACTTGATCCATTAGCGATGGCTATGTCCTGGCCACCTGGACAACAGATCCCCGGGGACTAGTAAGTGAGACACCTTCAGGTTTGTCACACATATCCCTCCTGCAAACTATTGCCAGCTGAAACCAATTACACCATAGAGGACTGTGAATTGTTGACTGTTAAATCCACTTTTGTGGAATGGTAGCATTAGCTGTTAGGGGCGTGTCACAAAGTAACGCTGATGACAGACCATCGTAATCTCCAATTCATCAAGACTGCCAAATCCCTCAGTCCACGGAAGCTCCATTGGGTGTTATTCTCCGCCAACTTTGATTTTCTTATCACTTACAGACCTGGGTAGCAATAACCGTAAGGCTGATATATTTTCACGGTATCCAGAGCCCCCAGGAATGGAGCCCAGACAAGAACCTCAGACTATTATCCTCACAGCTCAAATTATAGGAGCGATCACTACCACAAACACGTTTGAAGCTGTTCATAAATCCATGTCAACAAAGGACGTGAATAATTGGTTCAAATCAAGTGTACAACACAGCTTAGTCAATTGGCTCCCATACCATGCCTATTCTCTATACTTGCCCATCAGAGAATTACAGATGAAGGCTATAAAATGGTTTCATAATACCCTCTTAGCCAGCCATCCAGGCATAAATAAATTGCAAGAATTAGTAGCCTGACACTTCCAGTGGCCCACTCTCCAGTGGGACATACGACATTATGCTCACGCTGCCCAAATTCAAGAGAGCCCGAGCTAGGGGCACAAGCTTCCCCTATCTAGCAGCTACACAATGGAATGCACTGCCACCAGCACTCCGAGGTGAATACTCTCACCTAACCTTCAGAGAAGCTGCCAAAACACTACTCTTCACATAACAGTGTCATACCACAGCTACTCATACCTCAGCGTCGCAATCCCAAATACCTGCTTATTATAATGTACTCTCCTGCCTGAATGCATTTTTGTATTTCGAATGATGCCTGTATTGTACTGTAACTAAGTTGAACTACATGTTACACTGCCGCGATGCCCTGGGGCTGCCTGTGCGCTATACAAATGCAAAATGAATAAAAATAAAATAAATAAATAAATACATTTTGTGTCCAATTGTGAGGTTTGTTATAGGAACAAGGCTAGTCATCAAAAACCTGAAGGATTCCTTCAATCATTACCCACACCTGTGGTACCTTGATCTGCCACTGATACAGTAGTATTCCTCAATACTTGTGTGTGGATTCACTGATGACAATGAATCACTTCATCCCATGAAAAGGTGTCCCCACCGCTAGAGTGGTCACAAAACAATTCTTGCAAAATGTGGTATGGCTGCATGGCCTACCAACTCAAGTGATTACGGAGAGGGGCCCACAGTTCCCGTCTTGGTTCTGGTTGTCATTTTGCAAGCTAGGATGTATGCATGCCTATCCTCAGGGAACCATCCAGAAACGTATGGGCAAATTGAAAAGGTAAATCAGGGGCTTGAGCAGTATCTGCAGTGTTTTGCTACCAATGTGTAAAGATCTTGGGTTCAATACACTTGGCTAACCGACATCGCCTATAATAATGCCATCCATAGATCAACCAAATATAGCCAATTTTACAGTTTGTACGGTTTCCATCCCTGGGTCTTGCCCGTTGCTGCAGCACTGCCATTACTCAACTTACCTGCTCTGTTAGGACAACAGACACATGCCCAACATGTGTGGAAAACCATCAAAACTAACGGAAGTCATGCCCAAGCATCATACAAACACTATACTGACAAACATTGTCGACCTAGCCCTCAATACCAAGCAATATCAAGTGAGAGACTGTGGGGGTAATTCATAGAATTTAGCGCACAAGTGGCACATGCGGCTGGCACACAGAGTGCGCGTGCGACAGTCTGCACCAGCCATGAGCACCAAAACCCATTTTAGTGCACAGCGTATTCAAAGATACTAACATCTATAACCAGCCATGCTGCAGAGTGGCGCAGCGACCCTGCAGCAGTGCCAGTTGCTCCCCAACCCCGCCCCATGCGCCAAAAACATTGCACAAATCCCCTACATGGCGCAAAGGCCAGTGGACCAGCATACAGCCCCCCAACCATGAAAATGCATGTAAAATCCCCTGCCCACCCCTCGGAATACGCGTACCCCGCTTGCGCTATCGAAAACGCATGTAAAAGTCCACGTGCACCCCCGGAATACACGTCCCCACTGCGTCAGGTAAAATGCATGTAAAAAGTCCACCTTGTGGTGTGCCCTGCCCGCGGGCCATGGACTGGGTGATTGGCTGCCTGTAGGCCATGCCCAGGGGTGATGGGCTGCCTGCGGGCTATGGGGAGGGTGGATGAGCTGCCTGTGTATTCTGGGGGTGCGCGTGGACTTTTACACACATTTTCGATAGCGCAAGCGGGGTACGTGTATTCTGGGGGGTGCGCATGGACTTTTACACGCATTTTCGCTAGCGCGTGCGCGGTATGCATATTCCGTGGGGTGTGCGTGGACTTTTACATGTGTGTTCGATAGCGTGTGTGGGGTGCGTGTATTCCGAGGGGTGCGCTTGGAATTTTACACGCATTTTGGCAGTGTGTGCCCACCCGGGTGTTCCCCCCCTCCCCATGCCCTGCAGGCAGCCCATCTCTCCAGACCATGCCCCACAGGCATGCCACATGACACTGTGCACTTGGGAGCACCGACTCATGTTCGTCCCCCCCCCCATTGACGGGCACTTGCCAGCAGGCCCCGACTCATGGCCCACCAAACAACATGTCCTAACAAAACAGACCCATGGCCTCAATGCCAACCCAAATCCTCCTTGGCCCCCAGTACAAGCATGCAATCATCCACTGCACCCACTCCCAAGTTACCCATGCCATGACAGTCTCAAAAGAACCACCATGCCCATGCATAAAATGCACAACAGAGCCACACAGTGGCAATACATGATAGAGGCAATGTTCATTGAGACATGCACAAAACCAATGATAGTACACAACACCAATCATGAAGTTAGAACAAATGTATTAATAACATAATGAAAAAACATAAAGAAAATCAAACTTGCAAATTAATAAATAATGAAAGCTACTACCAAAAAAATAGAAAATCCAATGAATAACAAAAATCCAGAGCATGAAAAAAGAAAAGTGGTCCATCGCCAATGTCAGTATGATTTAAATAACCAAAACAAAAAGAAAGCCATTAATCCATGGGAAATGCTAAAAAAGAAAGTATGTACAAGTCTTAAACTATATACAATCCATGTCCAAAGGGTCCATGATCCCAAAACAAAAGGAAACCTACAAAAAAGTCCTATGAACAAAATACTATATACATAAGGTGGAGCAAAGTCCATTAACTCCAAATAAAAAGAAAAAACAAAGGAAACCTAACCCTAAAGAACTATGTACAAAGGCAGCGGGCAAGTCCAACGGCTCACTTGTTGATGTTCCGGGCCAGGGCATCATCGAACTCCACGTCGATGTTCCGGAGGCGGGCCTGTTCTCTGACCTCGAGGTCTCACAGGGATGCATCCATGGCCTCCTCCAACTTCCTGCGAGTTGCACTCAGCCCGCCTCAATACCCTGCGCATGGAGTTCTCCGCCCTGACCATAGTGAGCCATGCCCTCTCCGCCCGCCGCATCTCTGCATCTATTGGCCAACCCAACCGCTGCCACACGGAAGACACTCCCAGTCTGGGGTCCTCCAGCCCCTCGGCCGATGCCTGCACCCGGGGTGTTGATGGCCCCGAGCCATGATGCCTCCCACACTGAGCCTGCTCTGCCACCATGACGGCCTCTGGGCTGATGAATCCACCGGCGCTGTCGTGCATGTGCCCTGCCCGATGATGAGCCAGGAGTCACTGGTCCGGTCATTGGTAAGCCCTGCCTCCACTGTGGTTACAGATGAAAAATCACCTTCACTGTGTTGGGATCATGGACTGATATCCAACGGAGGGTTGCAGACCTGCAGATGAGGAAAGGGGTCCTACTATCATGCGCCTGGACCCCGGAAATCCATCGCACATATGGTGGACGTGTACATGGCAGAGAGTCGGAATAGGTGCAGCAGATACTGCCTGAGACCATCCGACATGGAGAGATCATGTAGGAGATGGCCAGGGACATCCATCGCCTGGCTAAGGACAGATCCTCGCCAGCTGCCTGGAATGCACAGTACCTGGCCTCTTAGGACCATCGGCAGTGACTGATGGACAGCCTGGTGAAGACATTGCATGCTTAGATGTGGTCTCCAAGGCTCTCCCACAAATTGTGTGTGGAGACCAACCTCAAGAGCCAAGGGCCTGATCTGGCGTCTCTGCAGGACTCTCTGCATCAAGATGAACTGGTTCATAGAAAAGCACTGAAGCTCGCAATGTTGGCATCTAGAGCCTCCAATCGCTGTGAGATGGAGAGCTTGAGGTCTTCACTGTATGATGAACATTCGGCTACAAGGTCCCGGCTCCATGCACAGCTGGACACCTTGAGACAGATTCTCTCCCAGCATTCAGATGTGTCACGAGTGAGTGCACATGTGGACTCTGTAACCGCTTGGGATGAAGTTCACTGAGACCTCTCCACCATTGGGATGCTTGTGCATGCATCTCTATCATGGGTGACCCTAGACAATGAAGAGCAGTCTTCGGCACTGTGTGGAAAGGATGCACCACTACTGCCGCCACCACCTGAGGATCCACCAGAGGATGGCAGCCCCAATCCACCCACGTCATCTCTACCACCTGTGCCCTGATGTCCATGAGCCCAGGGATTTGTTTTTTTGGACTTGGTGTTGACTCTTTTCTGTTCACTCGTGAGGACATGGACACACACCATCCTTCCCCCACCCCCTCCAGGGTGGACATTTTTTCACCCTCTGTACACAATGACCACTTTGCTTTTCTGTTCACCCCTGTCTGGGATGGACAAATGTTCCTTTTTTTTCACCCCTGTCCAGGATGGACACATTTTCCTTCTCTTTAAATCTTGAGAGATGTGTTGCTGCTCTATCGAGCACTTTATGTTTGGAGGACTGGACATGCAGCTATGCACAGAGACAGGGCATGGTTCACTTGACTGCAGCAGGATCACACATACAGGTGCAGATCACACCAAACATGTATATACACATGTACAGTATGCATGAATTACTCCTAAAGCTGGTGAGATCCAAAGTCACATGTTGTTGCAGGGAGCGTGCCTCATCCAGTAACTGCACTCTGTGAGAGGTCCACCCAGCACCCTTTCACCTCCTTAGTCCTCAGGTCCTCTGCCAAACACTGACCCTCCATTCCCCAATGCAGAGGCACAGTGTTAGGTGGAGGGGATGAGCGAATCACACCAGGACACCTATGCCAGCAGGTAAGGTTGTGCACTGTCAATCATGTTAAAATCTGGTTAAGTGTGTACCACAATTTTAGCACAAAGTGGCACATGGATCATGTGATTTTGGGATGGTGACTGTCAGTGCAGATGTGAGTTTGTCCACATGTCTGTGTGTGTATGTCCCCTTGATCATCCATGCATGTGCTTTGGGTTCATGGTTGCACTTTCACAAAGGGCAGCAGACTCAAGAGGCTGTGCTGCACTTATCCTCCCTTAGCCATTGTCCGTCTTTGATGCATTCAACAACAGCATCCTCATCCACAGACTCCACTCTCTGGGCAGCATGCACTCTACATTCTGATTGTTCCCCTCTTGCCTCACTGGCCGTACTCAATTCTTGACCTCACCCCCCTCCTGTCTCCTACGCGGTCCTGCAGGTGTTCTCCCTATCCACCATACTCTTCAATGTGTACATGTACCTGTGCCTGAGCCCACGGCCCACCCTTATCTGCTCACATGACCTGTCCTGCTACAACTACATGGATTACACACACATCCATTCACAGATCACCAAGACTTCAGCTGTCCCCCATCGTGACCTCACCTCGGGACATGCAGATTTCATTCACTGCTGTCATGAGGGCAGGGCTATGGAGACTCTGGAACCAGTGGAAGTCCCACCATTGATGTCCCGCGGGAACCCAGATGTGCGTTCTAGTCTTTTTTCAGCCTTCACTATATCCGGACTGTTGCTACGCCCACTCTGCGCTTTGCAACTTTAGGAGTGCTTTCCTCTGTTACTGCTCGCTAATGTTTTCGCTCTAAGCGGAATCTTTTTTACTTGTTATTTTTCTGCAGCCCACCTCTGGCCTCCCTGTCTTTTGGTCATGTATCTACTTTGGCTCGCATCCTCACTTGCGCGCTTGCCTCCTTGTGGCACGCTGCTCTCCTTCATTTTGGGTTTTTCATCTCATCCTTCCTTAGATTTTGCATCCACCCGGTGCTCTCCACGGGTCTTTCGGTTGGCCAGGACGCTTCCTCTAAGCGCTGGGGAGTTTGAATCTTTGTTTCTGTACGCATACTGTGGGAGCCCCCCTTTCCAGCTGCATCCATGCTCCATGGCGCGCACACGTTTTCCCTCTCCACTGAAGTCTTTTGCTTTCCTTCGGCTATGGCTTATTCTGCGTGCACCTGTCCTACGAGGTACTCTGCTTCTCTCTCCTCTTCTCTGTATTCACTGCAATATCAATGTTATATCACACTTGCTCTTGTGTGTTTAGTCTCCCTTGATTACATTCTAAGTGAGACTAGATTGAAACAGTCATTTTTCGGACGCCGACCTCTTAATCACTCTGCGGACACCCACAGGCATCAATCCTCATCCTGTGTCCTTCCTGCCACTGAATCTACGAAGATCACTTCAGTCAAGTGTCCTTCCCGAATCCACACCTTTGACAACCATCATAGCATTTGGACTACCACCTCTTCTGTTGGGGTTTTTTGTGTCATCATGTTTTTTCCACAATATAGGGCTGAGCAGGGAGCTTGCCCTAGTGTTGGGACTGTCCCACAACCTGACAAAAGTGGCGAGCTCCCGGAACAGACGCTATCTTTTCACCAAGAAAGGTTCGCTCGAAGAGAGACTGCTTGTTCCTCCTGAGTCAGACATCTCAACCAGCGACAGCGACGAAGATCCACAGGTGAGAACACCAAAAGGTGACAACTGCCTGGCAGCTACCCACCTCCTTGTCAATACTGTTGGGAGCTAAATCATGTCTGCAGTGACACTGCAGTCTTCCAGCAAGCCACCCACCTGGCTGTGCTCCCTAGTCCACACTCCCACGGCATCCAGCTCAGTGAAGTAACTGTGGTGCACCATGGATTATGTCTGAACACTCTGTCACCACATGGACCCCACTCTTACTTCCTGTCATCTACACCCCCACATCCTTATATGAACCTTCCCTTGGCTATCACACCCTCACAGTGTGATATCTATGTTGGCAAATATACTCTCCCGTCTAGATTTCTCTTATTCCATTTATGTCTACAGCCCTGTCTATCATCTCAGTAAGCAACAACAGATTCTGAACAATGAAGCCTGACTCATCCTTGCACTCGCCCCAGGCTACACATGGCTCATGCACTCTGTGTGCTCCACTGGTTTCCCATTTTCCGATGCACCACCTTCATGGCCATTTGCATCAACAATTGGGCCCTTCTCGAGGTGTGCCTTGACTTCCTCCAACACTGGCTCACGGCCTGACGATACTACAGAGAACACATGTCAGGTTCTGCACAACTCTTTGTGATTCCTTCCCTTAATTCAACTTGAATTTGAAATGCCTCTTTCTTGGTCAAGACTCCCACACTCTGATACTGCTCCCACTCAGCATCGGTCAAGTGATGTGCCATCTTTCATTCCGTAAGACACAAGGAACCTGGCTCTTTCCTTCCCCATGCAGAACATAGGCCACATCCCATGCAATGAGTCAACCAAGATTGCACTGCTAGGGGCACCTACCAGCCCATGGGCGTATTACACTGCATGCCATAGCTGCATTGTTTTCATGTGTCCGACGTGTTAAGGCCAGCAGGTGCCTGGCCATGGGGTGTACATCAGCTCACTTGCACACAGATGGCTGGGCATCCTGGCTGTATGCTCCCTGCACAGCAAAGGACCAGTTTAGCACACTTGGACCATCTAGGTTTGTACTGGTTTGCACATGTGCACCCCTGACTGCCTTTACCTGTGTTCCCCAAACAAGTCACTTGTTGTTTAGTGTTGTTTTTCTGTATGCTCTTTCATCTTCAATCTAATGCATCACTTTTGTTTCCCTTAAATCGCTGTTTAAATGAAGCACTGTGAGGGACAGCACTGTGTGTGTCTGTACATTGTGGGCACATGCATGTGGAACATCATCCCCTCCCCCACAGCTTCTGTTCATCTGTTGTCCCTGCAAGTATTTGCAATACACCCTATGATCCTGCCCCTTTACTGAGAACAGCTCGTTCAGGGTGTGTGATCTGTTTGAGGGGGAAGCAACAGCTGGGGAATGATAACCTTTCCTTTAACTGTAGTGTTGAATAGGGAGGTAGGTGGCTGGTGCAGTGTCTGGAGTGGGGGTGGCACAGCCTTATTTCCATGGATATTGAGGACATAGGTATCTTTCTGGGTTGCCTGCCATGGTGTGTTGACCATGTTGTTTTGGTGATGAGAAGCTGGGGAGTCCTCTTTGGCAGGTGTCCTTTGCTTCCCAGTCTGCCCTTCACCCTCACCCGCTATTGTCCTTCTTCACCCCAACTTGTGCTATGTTTCCATCAGTGTGCCTCCTGGGTTTTCTGCCCCTATTTCCTTCTTTCCTTTTCTTCTGTCTCTGTCTTCCTCTCTTCTCCCTTGTTTCAGCCTTCACCCATTCTAACAGTGCCTGTCTCTCTCCTCGTCTCCCCACCAGAAAAAACTCCTCATTGCTCTCCACTCCAATCTCTATCTCTCGCTCTCTCTCTCTCTCTCTGCTCTGCAGCAGTGCATTCTTCACTCTGTCTCCCCTCTCCCTCTTGCTCTCTTTCATCCTTCACATCATCACCCCCACTTGTAATTGCACTCCCCAGACCTTCCCCTCCTCCTTTGGTGTCCCTTTCTATCCCCTGCATCCAAGGGTGCCCCGAAGGCACCCAGGAAACCTGATTTTGGGTGTGCCCAACTTGCGTGCCTGCAACCTATGGCCAAGTGTGTGCCTGCATCCCACGGCAGACTAACCTCTGTGTACAGAGTGCATAACATGCTCTGGTGGCAATTTCTTTGCTTCACTGCCTGTGATTACTTTATCAATGAGCTAAGGCTGTGTTGGATTTATTGATGCTCACTCTCTTTGATGTGACCTTCCGGTTGTTAACACTGTGTGGACAATGGCTTTCAAGTTACCTTGCTCCATATGGAATACCTCAAGTCTGTCCTGTTTGCTTATTTTCAAGCACTGCATTTCTTTGCAAGCTGGGAATGTGAATTCTGAAGACATTTTGTGGATGTGGAACAGGTATGTACCTTGTGCAGGTAGGTTCAAGACACTGTTGGGGACACAGTGTGTGGTGCCATTGGTGGCAGGGTTGCTGTCTCTATGTGGGGTGTTTTTCAGTGCTTTGGCCTGAGATGAGCAGGTCCACCTGCATGGGTGCCTGGGAAACATGGTGATGGGAGGCTGGCGAGTCATTTCTTGCAGTAGTTGCATGACACTCAGGGGGGGCAGGCAGTGTTGCCATTTGTGGCAGGGATGCTGTCACTATGTGGGGGGGTTTTCAGTGCATTGACCTGAGGCGAGCAGGACCGACTCCATGGGTGTGGATGTGAAAATGGATATGGGAGGCTGGTACGTCTTTGCGTCCAGTTGTTGCATGGCACTCAGGGGGGCAGGCAGTGATGCTGTTTGTGGCATTGATGCTGTCACTGTGAGGGTATTTTTCAGTGCATTGGGCTGAGGTGAGCAGGTCTGGCTGCATGGGTGTGGGGTAGCCATGGTGATGGGAGGCTGGTGAGTCATTGCTTGTAGTTGTTGCATGGCACTCAGGGGGCAGGCAGTGATGGTGTTGTGTGTGGGGATGCTGTCACTCTGTGGGTGTTTTTCAGTGTGTTTGCCTTAGGTGAGCAGGTCCGTGTCCATGGGTGCGGAGAGAGACAGGGATAACGGAAGCTGGTGAGTTATTGCTTGCAGTTGTTGCATGGCACTCAGGGGGCACAGGGTGGGTGTAATTGGGTGCGTGGATGTGTAAACAGCTCTAACTGTGTGCTATTTCTTTCCTTCTTAGGCATTCTGCTAGGGGAAATGGGTACTGCTATGCAACAACACAGAAAAAGAGGTCAGGACGCCATTGTGCAAGAAAGAACACAACATAATAACCTGTTCTGTGGGAATGTAACCACTCACAGTCCGTAGCCACATGTTTTAGCTCACTGTACCTTTCAGAAAGGAGGAATAAACATTTACATATCAGTCTTGGTCTCGCCCACTTGAGAATTCCAGCACCGAAAGGCTATGGCAATCCTGCTTTGAATGAGAGTACCAACAGCAACCCCAGACACGTGTTTTGGCCTAGTCGGGCCTCATCAGTGAGGTGGAGCTTGGTCTCTCTGACCAGAGTGGTCAAGGGAGCAGAAATGTGACTTGAGCACCCCAAATGTGTGCTACACTATGCCTCCAGTGACTATGTGTTCTGCATTGTACCTTACCTCGGCTGGTGTAGCAGGTTTCCAGAAAGGCATGGGCAGCTATGGTGAGAGTGGGTAGGCACTGTCCCCTGTAAATGGTTGTTGTTAGCATTTACTGTCATGGTCTGATATTCTCTGTGCCACGTGACTTCTTGCAGGTGCGTGATGGGTGATACTCACCAATGAGCCAGTTGTTGGCAAAGGTTCCCGATTCCAGGTCCCAGCATAGTGGTGACAGGTGGTAAATGAAGCTGTCATGTGTGCTTTCAGGGAAATTTGCATTGACATGCATTATGACTCCCTTTGCGCCTTAGATGACCCGGACATTGATTGAATACCAATGCTTCCAGTTGCAGTAAATGTGCAATGTGCTCAGTTGCTTGGGGGGTTGTAGCGCAACGTGTGTACAATCAATGGCTCCCATTACCCGTGGGAGTGTTCTATTGCATAAAACTCCCGGCACACTCTCTTTCTTGCCTACGCTGTGTATGGCATGTATATGTGCCTTCACACATGTGAGGTGATGCAGCATTATAACTGGTGTAGGCACCATGCTTGTGTGGCCTTCGATGTTCCCCCAACAATGGCAGAGTTGTGCTGGAAAGAGCCGGTGGCTAGGAAATGTAGAGCTGTCAGCACCTTCTCCAGGGGTGTGAGGGCATGGGAGGGAATCTGTACCTTGCATATATCTCATCATCTGGCATTCCAAAGAGTGTTGTACGTGGGTGAAGCACCCTGTCCCTCACCATTCTCCTCCTCTTTCTTCCATGGACATATACGATTGCTGCCTGTACTACTGGATTCATCCTGGTAGCCCTGTTTGAATGGTGTGAATTGCGTGATTTATATAAGTTTCCTTTGTGCTTTGTAGGTTGTGTCTCATATCATGTGGTGGTAGGATCATAAGGAATGTGTGTGGCTTTTCCTGATGTGAAGTTGTGATTTGTAATCCATAAATTTGGTCAGGTTTCTGTGGCGCGTCCCTCAACATGCCCAAGTTATTTTTCTTTCTCCCTCATTTTGCATTGAAAATGGTGAATATGCATGTTCCGCCCCCTATTTCTTTCTTCGCGCAGGCCCGTCCTACACTTTGAGCAGTGTAGCATGCAAAGCACTCAGCACCACGCAAAATAGAGACAGATCCGTGAAAAGTCACACAAAGTCCGGTCCATGAATCGGGAAGTTACATTTTATGTTTCACAATGTGCACTTTTTATGTGAAACATGCCTTTGCAGCGTGCATAATATTCTATGAATTAGGCCCTTAGACACTGCCAACAGACACGCTGTACCGGGCCTAATTCACAGAGCGGTGCAAAGTGTATTTTTGCAGAGCAAAGTCACTTTGAACTGTGCTAAAAGTTCCATGAATTAGGCCCTTCTGATTCACAGAATCTTATTATAATGGTGCAGTCCCATTGTAAAACGCTATGTGAATCATTCATCACAGTATCTTAAATTGCTATATGTGTTTTTAACGTTCACTTGGTTGTTTGCGAAAACTCCACATTCCACTTTGTGCCACAAGAGGGCACCAAAGCCCCGAAAAAAGAAAGTCTTCAAACCCCACAGGCTGAAAAATAAGAAAGGAACAGGTAAGCATTGTGCGGCTTCTCTAAGTGACCACCAAGCAATCTCTGCAAAGCAGTGTTTGATAACAGCCGCGATGCACCGCTGCATTGAATATATATTCTGTAAAAAAACTTTGTTAAATGACGTTATGGTTAAGTTGTGCTACTAAAAACCTATGAAATTCAATAAAAAAACTTTGTTAAAGGGATGTTATGGTTAAGTTGTGCTACTAAAAACCTATGAAATTCAGTAAAAACTTTGTTAAAGGGAAGTTATGGTTCCAAGTAAACCAAAAAAAACCTGAAATTCTCCAGTTATGGTAAGATAAGCACTGCTAAGACTAACACCCAGGACATCAAAGATTGCATCACAAATGTCATTGATGACATCACTGATAACATCACATGTCTGACTCGCTGTTTTTTCCTTTAGTGATATATCTTAGACAGTAATAGTCAGGAACAAAAAAATCAAAAAGTAGTATATTTATAGACTTATACTTTAAACATCTTCTTACAATAATTCACTTATAGTCCACTCACAGCATATAAAACATATACATAGGAAAAATACACAGCCAAGTTGAAACTGTCCTAAGAACACGCACGGTGTCCGGGATGTCCGCAGACAAACAAAATGGACGTGTCCTAAGGACACTATACCTGTCCGTACAGTCTGAAGAACATCTACGCACATGCGCACCACACCCATAAGTCCTGCGAACATCGCGCCTGTCCGTAACTGTCCATCTCACTTGTGTCGCACTTTTAATTTGTTTGAGGACCCGAACACTGTCCGTAGAACACCCGCGTATATGCGCACGACCGTTCCCGTGCATTTAGTGTCCTGCGAACACCCGTTCCCTTCTCAGATGTTTTCCCGATGTCATCGTGTGACCGCACCCATGCTGAGCATGTGTCCTAATTGTCCGGTTCCCCAACATTTTAAAATAACTTTTTCAGACAATCCAAATTATTTTACAGTAAAAAATTCACCATTGCACATGTCCCAGACAATGACCCTGGCTTTCCACCTACTTTTTGGAAATTTTTGAACCTTTTTGGGTGTTCAATCAGTTTGCAAAGCGCACCCCTCCACCCTTATAAAAGGCCACACTCCAGAGCTGATCTTCATTGTACTTCTGGCTATTGCAAATTGACTTTTGCTGCCTTTGCTGCTCTTGCTGAGATTATCTCATCAACCCTGATGGCATCCATGGCTGCTGTTGCTACATCTATCTCAGCACCACCCCCAAACCCTCCACCACCACCACCACCACCTCCCCAAGGGCCTGCAGAGGGGAACAGGCATGAGGATGTAGAGAACGAGGATGAAGAGGATGAAGAGAATGAGGTTGAGGAACTCCCTACTACCAGCACTCGCCGGGAGTCTTGGGTGTGGCGGTTGTTTACCATTCATGGTAACGTACCAAACGCACGTGCGAACAAGGTCACCTGCAAACAATGCAAAATGGTGCTGAGTCGTGGGAGACGTGGTTCGTACAGCTTTGGTATGACATCCATGAAGCGACACCTAATGTCGTTCCACAGTGGGGACATTCGCAAGGTTGTACCTTGTGATAAACGTAGTAGGTTGAGTTCCTCTACAGCATCCTCCGTTTCCGCTCCTCTTACCACAAGAGACACTCCTGTGGGAGAGCACATCCCTCCAGCTGCTTCACAGGCCATTTGCGATGCTGTTGACCTTTACCTTTCGAGGGTCACAATATTGTGTATGTACTGCAACACATTACTCTGCAGGGGGGAGAGTGTTCGAAGTGCTTTCGAGACTACGGTCACGGAGCACCAGAAGACCTGCTACCTACCTAAGTAAGGGCCATCCTACATCTTCCTCTCTCCATCTGCCCTTTCTTATCCCCGTGGTTGGTGTCCCTACCTTACCCTCCTCTCCCCTCCTCTCCTAGTGTGTCGTGTTTAAAAAAACAAAAAAAATATAAAACAAAAATTTTTTTAAAAAAAGGCTCTTTTAAGAGCCGCCTTTTACAGTTTCAAAATAAAAGTGGCAAATAAACAGTGCAGGGCCCGGTGCATTTTTGGAAGTCCGTGGACAGTCCTAGGACATATAAAGTTTTAGGGTGCTGCCCTAGCAAAACCAATGCACTTTTCTCTGGGAGGAGGTGGTGGCTCTGAAAAGTGCCTTTTGGTGGTGTTTTTGTGTGTTTGAAAAACTTGAAATCATCAACATCTACAGCAAAATAGATGACTGTAATTCCAAAAAAGGTTGCAATGCATTTTGTGCATTTCTCAGAAAAATCTGATTGCCAGCATAGGTAAGATTGACTCCATCTCTGCGAAAAATGTATGTGCTACGAAACATAATTTCATTGTGAAAAGAGGACATGCCAACATCTCTTAGAAAGGCACAAACAGCCTTATTGACATTGCGCCTCGTTTTCTCCATTTGTGGACCAAATGAAGAACGCAGCCACATTTGTCTTTGCGCAATAGGAGAAAAAATTACTTGGGATTTTGGAAAAAAGTTCATGACATTCCCAAGTTCTTCTTTCAATGCAAATTGCAAAGAAATTAATTCCAGGCACATGTCCTAAACTGTTCCCTCCAGAAAGAATTATAATTATGTCTGGATGATGTTCTGTCTCTAAAGTAGCACAGAGAGATACCAAGTCCAGCCACTTCATTCCACACACTCCATGCCAGTGCACTTCCACATGAAAGAATCAAAGATCTGCAGCTACTCCACAATGTTCTGCATGCACCTCCAACCAATGTATCCATGAGTCTCCCAAAATCCAGATAATCTGTTTTTGGAAACACACAGCCATAGCTATCTATTCTACTCTCAGGAAAAAGATGTTCTGACAAAATCTCTCCTTACACAACACACCCAGTAAACTTTACTGACCAATCCCTAGCTCTGCTCATTCTCATTTGCATGCCTCTCCACTGGAGAATGCCTGTATGTAATATGCGCTGGCAGTGGACTACCGCCATGTCCGCGGACAAATCGAAAATCTCAGTGTGGTGAATGTAGAGTGAAATAGTGTGCCCCATTTCCCCTTTGAGTTTGGCTCTGAAAAGAGCAACTTTGTTTTGTATTTTTTGCAGATGCCTGACAGACACCTGTTATTTTGTATTTTTTGGGGGGGGTTTCTTCTTACCTTAGTAGTAGAATCTTCACATAACCTTCTCCAAAGCAACCCTTACATTCCAAAACAGCATGGCATTACTCAAATCAATATTTTCATTATTACAGAAAAACATACCAGCTCTGAGCATGAAAGAAGACATGCCTCGGTTGACTGTACACCTAGCAATGTTTTGCTGAGGACAAAAAACAGAACTATTTTCCCATATTTCCCTAGGTAGTAATCCAGAAAACATGACTTTGGCATTTTGAAGGATGTTCATTACTGCTTGAACCAACTGTTCCAAATCTGCCAACAAAGTAGGGGCACTGACGTAGCCCAAATGGAAAGCACCATAGTGCAAAACTACCAGATGGGGACTGTTCATCCTGCCCATATCTTCACAAACTTGTAGAATTCACTCTACATTGCAATCAGACACAGCGCTCCACACCACCTCCACTCCTTTAACATCGAAATAGTTTGCCACATGCCTACATTGAGCATACTGCTGTAAAGCATCCACAAAGGTATCTCCGAGCACCAACACCCTGACTTTCTCCACCTCTGCCATCTTCACAACACAGAGTCTCTTTCTACACAAATCCACAACGTCAACATCTGATTGGTTGATCCCTACAGTCCCCTTTCCATTCTGGATTTGCTGGAAAACCCCGGATGTGGCACGCCCCATCTGTGAAAAGCCACGGTGACCACACGGCGTGTAACTCTTACCAGCCCTTCTACCCTTTCCACATCACTCTCGGTGCCATTCCCTCATTGGATACAGCTAAGCAGTCACAAAACCATCCACCAATCACATCCAAGACCTCTACATCTAACTCCTTTATCAGCGTTCCGCACTTCAAATGTACTGTTGATCACTCTGAGTACAAGTCTCATATGATTGGAAAGCACCTACTACAAAAACTACTCTACAAGTCTCCAAGATTTCTACGTACAGCTGCATTCATAGCCATATGCATGAATACAAATAGGGCTCAATGGGAATGGGATTGGACCTAATAACGGGAGCTAATAACGGGTTATTAACTCCCTGGTCCCCTTGCGGGACCCGCAAATTACGTCTGGTCTGACCAGACGTTTGTAAGTGATTTCAATCCGGCACACACCCAAGTCAACTCCTAGCGTGTAATGCACAACTGAAATCCTTATTGGTTTTTGTCTAAAGAATATTTTATTCTGAACGATGCACCACTCATATCACGCCCCTCTCCTGGAACCTCCCCCGTCACACTGAACCAGGAATCAGGCTGGTTTGCAAAGTTAAAATATTTATTTATATATTTACAAATTAATCACACTATGTTTTAATGGGTACACAATGATCACCAATGGGGTGATGTAACACAAAATAATCTCTTTAATACACAAGGAGTAATAGTGAGCAAAACAATTCAGCGCAGAAATAATACTTTTGTGTGAGTTCAGATCAAAGAGCAGTGTGGTTACTATTTCACCCTGCACACCCCTCAACCCCCCCAACAGACAATGTAAAGAGATAAGAGGAGAGAGCAGGTATTCAGGAATGGCAGAATTCAAACAAAATCTCAATCCCAATTTCCCCCCAGCAACACAAGAGAAAAACATAATTGATTGGCAAGCGGTCAGAATGGATTTAAAGTTATCTTGAGAACAGATTTGGTAAAAACACTAAATATGGTTTAAATTGCTGAAATTGTTTAAATTCCTATGGGAGCCGCTTTGGATAGTTGCACACAAACACTAGCTATGATTTGATACTAAGAAACAATGTGAAATCTGAAAATTAAGGTCGGAAGCAGTCCAAAGCTGTTTTACATTTGTCAGAATTTCCCTAAAACGAAATTTGCTGCAAACTTTTCAGTACTCGGTAATCACGATTACAGGAGAACCGTATGGATTTGGGATGTGGTTTAGATGAGAATTAAAGCTGTGGACGTTAGCTGCAAGCAGACATTGAAATGTTGTTTCTAGGACAAAAATGTAGGGAGTTATGGACGTTTTAGTGGAGGTCGTTTTTCGAGACAGGTGCAAGAGTGGGAAAACAGGAATGCGCTTTTAAAAGGACAAAAAGGATTTCTTACACTAGAGGATGACTATGAATAAACGGATACCACACAAGAACACAGCCACTTGATTAGGGCGACTGCCTGCAGTGGTCCCGCCTTCTTCAGATGAAAAATATCAGCGCAAAGATAGTTTTAACAATACTAGCACAGGAGGAAGATAGGAGGGATAGGATAGAGAGTTCAGGCAATTCAAAAGTACGCCTAACAAAGCAGGTTCTGAATACAAGATAGGATGGATTTAAGATAGGGATTAACTAAGCCAGATACATATGCTAGTGACACAGTTCTATCTATAGATACTCACTAGATATGTTTCAAATGGAACCATCAGGATTCTGGTCAGGGATTCTGGTCAGGGATTCTGGTCAAGGATTCTGGTCAGGACAGACTGCTGGGCACATCAGATTTTGCCAGTGTCAAGGCGCTCTGGACACCGCACAGTACAGGACTGGATCTGATGATAATTATTTCAGCAGGCAAGCAGTACAGCACAGCGCGGTTGTAGTTTAGTTCCCCTTAGGTTTGTGGGGTTGGTTCTGGTTCTGGAAATTTATGTAATGGGCCTTTTTGCTTTGCCAAGTTTCTGGAGTCTGGAGCAAGGAAGATGGATAGTTTTGCAGCAGGGTGCACCACCAGCATTCGGATAGTGAGTGAATCTGTCTGTCCTTCTGAGTGCTGAGCTGTCCCTATTTATACTTATGATAAAGGGGGGGTGTTTGCTCGTTTAGCCTAAGTTCACCCCTTCGACAGGGATTGGTCAGGATCTCCTCTCTACCTCGATAGGAGGAGAAAACCGTGTGTCATCTTTATGGTGTGGGTTTTTGAGGCTTAGCGTCCACCCCTGGCCTCTTAAACACAAAATCTACTTTTAGTACAATACATATTTCCACATGTGCAACCTCTATAACAATCATATATACGGATTACATATTTTGTGTAGCAGCTACTCCTCCAAAGCCCATGGCTGTAAGATCTTGTGTCTGCTTTTCCCAGAATTTCGCCCTTTTCATCATGGAACACAATGGGCCTCATTATGAGGTAGGAGGTAGCCATGGTCTATTAGCACCATGGCTACCCCCATCCTGCATTCTGGGTCCGGGTTCTCGAAATAGGGACTTACCAGGTCATTCCAACCTTGGAGGACCCGGTAAGTCCCCATTCCGAGAACCATTCCCCATTCCCATTCGAGCCCCCATAGGGCTCAATGGGAATGGGGATGGAGCTAATAACGGGCCCGCTAATAGCGGGCCCGTTTTTAGCTCCCCGGTCCCTTAGCGGCTCCCGCTAAGGGCGCCTGATAAAACCAGACGCCCATAGCGGGACCCGCTAATGGACCTCGGAATAGGGCGGTAAGGGTTTACCACCACCGGTCTCCTTACCGGTGCCCATTAACCATTACCGCCCACCTCGTAATGAGGCCCAATGTCCCATTTATCAGCAAATTTCTACAAGTGTGCGCGTATAACGTGGGCATGAGTGTATAAAGTCTCATACTTCTAGCAGAAATACATTTGGTGTAAAATAACATTTTCTGCCGTTTCCTTACAGATTATTTCACACGATCTTGCCGCCTCTTGAAATGTGCAGTCAAAAATTAGATTTGCAATTCCGTGATTTTTGTGTTTTTGACAATTTTCAGTGGCAAGTTATACATATGTAAACAAAATGTTGTTTGTGAATGTTTAGCCACAGATGGCTGTTTCTCTCCGCCTCTTTTTGTCTCCCTTCAGTTCAAGAGAAGTCTCCTCCCTGTTTCCTTGACAGAGGCCATTTTACGACTGTTCACACCTAGCATTTCCTTTAGCTGGAGGATGTCCATTGTTTAGTCCTGGGCTCACCAGCAATTTGCTCCTCCCTGTGAGTTTCAGCTGGGGGGAAGTGTCCTCCTTTTGTGAGGAAAGCTGTTATTCCAGTTTGGGTGGCTTTAGCCAGGCTTAAATTTAAATGTTGCATTTTTCCTTAGCTTAAAAACAAACTTGTGATTTCAAACTAGCAGCAAGAACACTTATTCCAGATTTTAAACCATGGGCTCAAACAATTACAAAATAGGTTACTCTCAGGAACAGGCCACTTTGATTTCAAACATTTGACTTCATTTTATATATATGTTTTAAAGTTTATCATGCAGGCTTCTGACAGCTGTCATTCAGGCGGCCAAGGGTACTGCACCCAAATTTTGACAGATTCCACAGGCAGGCAACTTTTGCTGTGGATGTTTCTTTGATGCTTTCAGCTTTTCATGGTATTGTGACTTCACAATGATTTCTTGAACTAAGTGAATTGTAGCACCCAGCAAGAATTTTGGATGTTTAAGGGTGTTTTGTACCGACATTCTGCAGATTCAGCAACAAAGAAAAAAGATTTAAAGCAAGATTTTGGGGTTTCCTTTAGCAGAGCACTGCTTTTCCCTCTGTACTCCATTTTCACTTGTTGTGGAGCCCAGTGACATATTTCAGGAGTGAGATCTCTGTTCCACCACTGACAACATGCATGGTAGATTGGGCAGCCATCTTTTTGTGCTTTTCAGAGCGTGGTGTTCAGAGGTTTTGGTGCGCACAAGGGTTTTGCGCCATTTTGATGTTTCTGGCACCATCAGAACACAGTGATGCCGCATGTCAGAGCAAAAAGTGGGTTGAATCATCCCACACATTCTGAGCGGGTTCCACAAGGGAACCTTGTAATAGGGAAGAATGCGTTTACTGGCACCAGCACCATCACTGGCGCCGTTAAACCCATTTGGCCCACCTCCTAATGAGGCCCAGTGTCTTGTGTTTATATTCTGGCACTTTTGGTTTCTATACACTCTTGTATAAGTTGAATCCCATTGGCCCAACATGATGAGCTTCGTCCAACAAAGGTGGTCTTACCAATTTTGAGACTGTATGTAAGATGACTTTATCTGTACAGGACTCGTCGGCTAATTCTGCTATGGCCAGATCATTTGAGGTAATCAATCTCAACGCTGTTATGTGATGTAAAAGTCTTACCACATTTGCTCTATTCAAGATAAGTCCATCGTCAAAATGAAGCATTCTGTCCAAGCTGATGCCATGCTGGTAGATTGTTGATGCTCTCTTTTCTTTTGTTGACTGTTGTCTCTTGTTTCCCTTTTCAGGGATACTAAGGGATACTGCTTTTTTCTGGTCAGGCAAGGCTCTCTTCCTCAATTGTTCTGTTGGGCTTTCCTGCTGACTTCTTGACACATGCCTCTCTGGTATTTGTTTTCTAATTCTTGACACATGCCTCTCTGGTGTTTGTTTTCTACAGCCCTGTGTGGTACTAGTTTCTGTACTTAGCTTTCCGTTTTTTGGCAGCCTCCGGGAGTTTTCTCTGTTTGTTGCTCGCGTGGCTAGCTGTTTGCTAGCTGTAATATTCTAAATGTTGTGATGGATGGTATGTGTGAGTGCAGGGGCTTTGTAGAATGCTCATGTTGAGCTTGGAGTGTTGGGGCACCTGGGAGTTCCAAAACTGATGGTTCTGGACTTGGAGCTGGGCAAGGAACCAGGGTGTAGGCCTGTAGATCTTCTCTCCTACTTCCTATCTATACTATGTAACAAAGAGACAATAAAGCATGTTCCTTTTCCACTCAGCCTGGTTCCTGCTCCTTGTACATCACTGGCCCAGGATTCATCTTGCAGGAGGCAAGATACATCAAATGGTAACGAGGAGTTAAAGAACCTTGAAGGAAGGTCAGAGACTGAAGAGTCATAAGAGAAGGAGATTTAAGAAGAGGAGAAGTGAAGTCCAGAGGTGATGTCGCCCCTAGTGAAGAATAGAGTCTTGGAAGCAGAAAATGCAGCATGTGCAAACCAGAGTAATCCATGCTGTTTTGGGGTCTGGAAAGGTCCTGGAGAGGTGTAAATCCTGCAGTGCATATGAGGATGGAGCTGGGCATCCTTGCAGGCAACCAGAAGATCTGGGTACACACCAGTTGCGTTTGTTTATATTTGAAAATCATCGGGTAGCTGCAGATGCTTGGAGAGCGCAGCACGCTGAGAAAAGGAAAGGAAGAGGACATGAGATGCAGCCTGTGGAGGAGTCCAGCCCGAGTTGTTTAAGGTACTGTAGTGCACGGAGAGGCGAAGAGTTAATGGGCGGGCAAAATATGGGCCATTTAGCAGGTGCTGGGAGGGCCGTGGGTGGCACGTGCCCAATGGTACCGTCCTGCGTTACAGCCGCTGCTGCTGGGCTGGAACGCATGGAAAATGCCCTGCACCATTATTTTTGTTGGTGCTCCGGAGTAGCATGTACACAAAGGAGAATGTTGGAGAAAGGGCCCTAAAGACGCGCACCGGCATGATGACGTAAATCAAGGAAGTTCATTGTTTCCCAATGTCAGAACGGAAGACTTTGTTGTTCCAGTTTAAGGGGGTGTACGAAATTGTCCTGGAAGAAGCTGCGGGAGTTTCAATGGACATGTGAGCAGAATTAATGAAGTGTAAACCCATGTACTGGGGTTGTTTTATTGGAACATGACGCGGATACTTTACGGAGTGTAGCACTGGGGAAAAGAAGGTACTGTATTTCTTGATGTTGACCTGCAGTGCTGAGGGAGGATGTTATGTCTTTTGACTTCGAAGCCGCTCATTTGAACTGGAACAGCTTTGTTTATTCGGTGGCACTGTTGAGAGGTGCATTCGTTTTTTTTGCTGTCGGACCAAAAAGAAAAGAAAAGGATTTTAAATGTTCAATCGTTACAGTGTTTATTTACCTATTGTCATGTTTTTATGGCGATGACTGCAATTTTGAAGAATGTGAGTGTGAATTTGGGGAGTGAGCCAGATGGGTCTGTTGTAGTGAAATGGAGTTGGCATGCTAAGTAATACTACAGCATTAACAATGAAAATGATGATGATGATGATGCGCAGGATTTATGATATGCTAGAAACATTTCTTCAATTATGTTTTTATGAAATTTTTATGGGGATTTTTTCGAAACGATGAACTTTGGGAGATATTTCAGCGTAAATTTTACAGAAGATGCACATGTTTTAGTTTTGAGTATTATTAAAATGATTAAATGTTTTATTTATGCATAATTATGGAGAGGAGTTTTTTAATCTAGGAGAGGACAATTAAAAATGCAATGTCCACAAGTGCTTTATTGAATATGCAAAGTTACAGGGATGTTTTATATGTGGGGAGTGTTTCAAGTATGGGAATCACTCAAGAGGTTTTGGTGATTTCATGGGCGCCTCAGCATGGTGACTGATCACTACCATGGCTGGTGGCACAGCACATCCCTAATTTAGGAGATGGAGATTTTTAATGCATATTGATGTGTAGTGTTTGTGTGTTGTGGACAGCGTATTGGGAGTTGCGTTTGTGAGCACAATGTGTAGTGTGATTATGGGAGTATATGACGCAAGGGTTCACACAGGAGGCAGCATGTTCTGCAGTTGTAGTGCATTTGAGTGGTAGTTGTGTGCGCGTGCGTGGAGTTGCATGTTTGTGGATATTGGTGTGTGGGAGTGCACACTTTAGTAGTATTGTAATTGTGAAATAAGGAGTATCTAGCTAGGAATTGCATGCATGTTGTGGGGTTTGGTATACACATACTGGCCAGGTGGGTTTCCGTGCAGGAAAACCTTCAGTAGGATCCCCAAGTTTTTTTTAAAGGAGGTTGAACACTCAAGGAGGAGCGCTCCAGTATTTTAACTTTGAGTTAAGTAGCAGTGTTCGTCCCTAGGGAATGGGGCCCAAATTTGAGGTTGTAGTTATTTTTCAACACATGTTGTGCATATGAAATCTGGGGCTAGAGGCCCTCAGAGTAGTGGTTTTGTCTGCATTGTGGGTTACCGCACAACACTTTTCCTCTATGTTGAGGTTGGAGTTTATGTTAGGAGCAATATTTATTCTCCAAAGTTTTTTTTTTCTGTAGTGCTAGGCGGTGCATGTGGGAGGAGGTACTTTGTTTTTTATGCACGCCAGTTTAATTTGGTTTTGAATTGTAGAGGAGGGCACACAGTTTGTAGGCTAGTGGTTATTATTTGTTGAGAAGTTGTAGTCAATTTTGGAACAGGTAGGGTCCATACACTGGCATGGGTTTTAGTGAAATTATATTGCTCAGTTGAAATTGTTCTTCTAATATGTTTAATTTGGAGCTTTCAGATCAACCACAGATTTTCCCATCGTTTGCAGTGTGTCTGAATTAGCTTTTGCAAATTTTTGGAGTTTGCACTGCACTACTGTTTTCATTTTAGCAGTGTTTTGTTGTTGTTTTGACAGCTTTGCATAGCCCTTTTTGCTATGCATATTCTTGTGCCACTCCTCTTTCTTTTGTGGTTGCGTTTTGTGATTTTGTGATCTTTGTTTTTTGTCACTTTTACAATGTTTTCATCCTTTTTCATGTTTCTTTGTGAGAGAAGGGATGAGGTATGGTTGTTGTGGGTACATGATTGTGTGTTTGGAATTTTATTTCGCATGTTTTAGGACATCTGGTTTGGCCTTTGTGTAAGTTAACAAGATCATGGCTACACTATTTTGGTAGGTTAGTTTGCTTCATTTTGGGATGTTTGGTTTGTGCTCAGGTCTGGTAGACCTGAGGCCAGGGGTGGCAGTCCTGGGGGAAGGTGTTTTAGATTAGGAGGGTCTTTGTTTGTAGTTTGGTTTTGTTTGTCCTTTGTGGCAAGGTTTATGCTTGGGGGTGGCGGCACCGAGACCTTGGTGTGGCAGGCCAGGGTACAAGGAGTTGTAGTAGTTTCTGTTTGTAGTCCTAGCATGATTGTGGGGGTAAGAAAATGCAACACGTTTTAGTAGTTTATGTTTGTAGTCCTAGCATGATTGTGGGGGTGTTGCATTTTCTTGTAGTTATTTAAAGGGGGGAGGTGTAGTATTCTAGATGGTGTGATTGATTGTATGTGTGAGTGTAGGGGCCTTGTAGAATGCTCGCTTGGAGTGTTAGGGCACCTGGGAGTTCCACAACTTGATGGTTGGGGACTTGGAGCTGGGCTAGGAATCAGGTGGAAGCCTGTAGATCTTCTCTCCTACTTCCTACCTATACTATGTGACAAAGAGACAATAAAGCATGCTCCTTTTCCACTTACCTGGGTCAGCCTGGTTCCTGCTCCTTGTACATCACTGGCCCAGGGTACATTTTGCAGGAGGCAAGATACATCACTCGATTTTAATTTTAAGGTTTGACTTCGGTTCTTAGTCTGTTGAAAATGGAAACCCTTGCAATCTACTGGGGACTCACCACATCTGAATTAGACATACTTGTGCCACTTTCCTCGACGTATCCACCTTCCCGTTGATCATTATTTATGTTCTTTTGTACTTGCTCATCTTCCAAATACCTCTCTTCATCTTCTGATATTGCATAAGTCGAGAGGTCCATTAGGTCAGGTTCTGATGTCTCATCATCAAAAGACTCTGGCGTTGCCTATTTTATTTTGCTGGGTTCCCTTCTCTCTCTGTTTGAAGTATCCCTAGGTAGGTCTTTGATGCAGGTAGAATCTTTAGGCAGGGTCAAGTTTTTAATGAATGACTGGCTTTTATTGGATTTTTGTTTCACTGGTAACGTTTCTTTTGTTTTTTCAGAGCAGATGGTTTGGTTGTGTTGTCTAGTTTTTTTTTCCCTTTTTTATCTGACGTTTTGGTCCTCTTTGCACTCTAGTAAAGAATATAGGGCGCCTGGCGGAGTCCTGATTTGCCCAGGTGGGTATATGTACACAAAAAGAAATAATCAGGATGAAGAAGATCCTACAGCTAAGCCAGTTTGTGCCGTGCATGTATATTTATTTTACATTAAGACAGTCCTTTTTTGGTTGATTAAACAATTTATTTTACAGATCTTTCGATAAGCACAAAAGTTTTTTAGCATCAAACGGACAAAAGTTATTGTGAACGGTGGTAACACGGGTTAAGTGTCAACCTCTGATGTATTGAGGTTGAAGCTCCACACTGAAATACATTCCCTGTATAAATGTGATAGAGAAAGAACTATCAAGCAGGGAAAGTATACCTGAGGCTTAAAGGTGGCCCCAGGGTTAGTTCACATAAGGTGTACACAACAAATATTTACATAACATACACAAGGGGGAAGATACAGTTGTGTCACAGGGATCGACACAGGTGTGGACACAGTTGTGTTTCGGCCAAAAAGGTGGCTTGATTGAAGCCGGTCTGTATGCTGGCCTTCATCAGGAAAGGCACCATTGGTGGTGCTGTCCGTTGATTCTGTGGGTTTTAAGAGAGGCAGTGAGGATCTTCGAATAAAGGGGTGATTTAATTGATTTAGGATAGTATTAGATACAATGTTACATTTCATGGTGCAACTAAGAAGCGGCTTACCTGCTGCACCAGTGGCAGTGGCAAGCTGAGAACTATCCTCACGTAGTGAAAGGATAGTATGTGCGTGATTGCACTTAGGAATCTGCCTGTGAATGCTTCAGATCGACATCTCTCGGGTCCCTACTGACTGTGAAAGACCACAGCGGGTCCCGGACCTGAGAGAAAGAGAATACAGGATCAGAACGCATGATCCTGGATCAGGATTCAGAGGAGTGGATTCGATGATCGTAAAAGAATCCTACTTGGGGTAGATTACCCTCGAAAAGCATGGTGGTGAGCGAGTGCGTGGCTATGGGGTGTGGACGTCTGACCGGTGGTACAGGTGGTCTGAAAGACTAAAGTTGAAGTAGTGAAACCGATTTGGGAAAAAAATACTGGGGATGTAGAAGACTTAGAGTGCCTAAAGATACGTGCATGAAGTGGCGCTGAGAGGTAGTGGGGAACACTATATTCCATGCAATTAGATCTAGTTGGGAAAATGCCATTTCCTAGCAAGCTTACCGTAGTGTGTCCGGTGTTCCTCTGTATACGGGGTCCTCAGCTCGAAATGAAACTGTGAGGAGAATGCTGGCTGCTATGTAGATATGCATTGTGTAGGCTAGGCGGCAGCCAATCAAAAAAGCGCATTGGAAGTACCCAATCGGTACAGGAGGGAGTTTGAACCAATCGCGTGTTGTCAAGAAGGTGAAGCATACTAGAACTACTCAAACAGTGGAGCATCATGGGAAGTGTGGTCCTTCAAGCGGTGCTAACAAGCTAAAGCAATGCTGAATGGGATGTACTGAATGCAAATTGTAGAAAAAGGTGTGTTGGAAAAGGCAAAATGGTTGGCTCTGAGTCTGGTAACATTTCATAATAGTTCCATGGAGACACCTATTGTTTATTTAATTGTTATCAGTGGGAGGTGCGTTGTGGATATACATTTTGCAGGCTAGGAGGCAGCCAATCAAAACGAATTGTAAATGCCCAATGGGTATAGGAAGGAGTGTGAACCAGTCGCGTCCTGAAGATGGAACATGATTGAACTACTCAAATGGTGGAGCATCATGGGAGGTGTGGTCCCAGAGGCGGTGCTTGTAGGCTAAAGCAATGTTGAATGGGATGTACTGGATGCAAAAAGTGGAAAAGGGTGTGTTTTGGTCCCTACTTTTGACCCTTTTTTAATAAAAATCTCACAGATGTTGGCTTAAGTCCATCACACTTTGTGTTTCAATGTCAATGTCAACCACTACTATCCTGTCAGATGGATCTTCTCTTTGGGTACCAGCTTGTCTCGCTTTATTTTATTTTCTATTTTGATGGGCTGATTTATCAAGTGGTCCACTATCCTCAGCAAACCGAGCAGAGTTTCCAACTGGAGGATTGTTTTGCTCCTGCTGGAACAACAATGCCCCCACTGATTGAGGTCTGTAGAAGGTCTGAGATTCTCCACTCACAGTAGCAATGGGAGCGATTGCTCCATAATCGGGGTTCCCCGTTGCGGTGCAGTTGGTTAACAGAGCCTGGCTTGGAGAGGCATGCTAGTTAGTATTTTAGCCCATGTTCTGTTTGTGGTTCAGCACTCGCTCACAATATCTGGTTAACTGTAAAGTCCATACCTTTAGTATGACACTTAAGCCTCCTAAAGGTTCATCTCCCTTTTGAGTCCTTCTCCCATATCTTTTGTCTTTCATGATTGGCTCAATTATGTTGTGTAAAATTTGGGGAAACCGGCACGGTGCGGTTGTCCATGTTGCTCTGGAGGGATGTTATAAATCCTTCCACAAAGTTAGTTTTTGCGTGCGCCATCGCAAGCAAGGTTGAGTGGTCTTTGAGGGTCTCAGCCACATCTTCATATAGCTTCATAAACTGTACAAGAATTGCTGTCATTGTGGTTACTAAAAGGAAGTTGTCCTCCTGCCTGACCCCTGGGCCCCATAATGTAGGAGTACTCTCGCTCCCGGCATTCCCACACTCCGATGTCACTGTTGCCATCTCCTTTTGTTCCTTTGATGTTGTAGTTCTCTCAAGCCTTTCGTTCCTTGGGTCTATAGTCTGGGACACTTGGTTGCTTAGTATAGCTGGAATCAACTTACTTTTGTTTGAGCCAGATTGAGAACTGCCACAGTGACATGTTTTGGGATTATATTTCCTTGGGAGTGCACTTAGGGTTGGCAGGTAGTAATACATGCCTCTCTCTCTCCAGATTGAGAACTGCTCTGTAAGAGCTTGGCGGTTACCTCCATGTTTGATCTTTCAATGACACTCAAGTCAATGTTTCTAGTAAAATGTCATCTGAAATTTCATTGCCCAGGCCCACGCCACTGGCTGGGACTTCTTATGCCGGTTCCTAATTACCTACCAGCTCTGTCCTCCGTGTCTTTTTCCTCAAAGACAAACCTTGTTAAAGACAGAGAGTCTGTCATTGTCATTGTCTGAGGTTTCCAGATGTTATTGAGCTTCGGCGGACAATGGTATGGTCGACCTGTCTGTTTGACCACCAGCCCCCTCCTATACAGGAGCCACATACTGGAATTTTTCTCCATTCTCTAGTTTCACTAATTTGTTTGCTCTGTTTAACCATATGTCTTATTGGAGGACTTGACAAAGAGTAAGCCAGATCTATTTCACTCAATTTCGTTAGTATGAAGGCTTTTTGGCCCCCTTTCATCTACAGTGTCTCTGGATTTTTTTCTTTTGAAAGTCGAGCCTGTTAACGGCCACTTTGCTATTTTTTCTTTGGCGTCTCAGTTATTGCCACAGGGATCTTCACTCGCTCTGCCGTGGCGCTGTCTTTACACGTTCCCTCTTCGTGGCTAGCTTCGGTCTTGACAGAGTCCAAGTTAGTTTTGTGACTCCTCGATTCCGTCTGTTTATTCACGTCCTCGTCCTCCTCATTGCCCCCCTCTTCTGCGTCCATGAGCACCAGTGCTTGTGAGCAGTCTCTATCGCTCGGGCTTGTGACTTCCACAGATGTCTTTCCTATTGTTTCCTATTGTTGAGGTGGGTTCCAGTGTATGGTTTACGGATGTTACAGCGTCCTCCGGGCTCTTTGAGTCTCTTGCCAGGTTGTCGATATACTGTTGCCAATGTTAACATTGATCATAAAGGGACACACGCTCAGAATCTCTGATATGTTTTGATCTTTCAAGGTGCAGGGCGGCGTTTCCGCTTCAGCCGCCCATGAAGGCGAGGAGCAGTAGTCCCCTTGCCCCCCTTCAACACGCCAATCATGGGGGAACTCCTTATCAAGTTCAGTGGGTTTAGACACCAACGTTGGTGATTCCCAAGTGGACGGCCGACCACGGGTAGGAGGCAAAGCAGAGGAAAGGGGGTAGGGGGGGAACATGAAGCGTTTCCCCCCGGGGTTGTTTTGGGCACTGCACAGGCTGTCGGGGCTATATAAGGGAGGCAGGGAAGGTTCTGGAGCAGGTGATGGTTGAGGATGAGCGTTTGTCCGCGTCGCCTGCTCCAGAGCTTTCCCTGCATGTGGGGCCTTGTTCAGTGGAGGTAGGGAGTGTAGATAGTGAGCGAGGTTTGGGTATATGGGCAGTTAGCTAATAGTTTATTTAATTTGGGTTACATTAATAATTGGAGGTGATGTACATAAAGTGCCATCCTACCTTGTCTGGAGCGGTGCCTGGTCAGCGCGGGCCACGTATTACAAGTGGGGGCTAGTGGTATCTGTATGGTTTTGAACGGTGGGGTTCTTAACATTGGCTTCCTCTCAGCGGGGCTTATTGGAAGCGCCGGCTGAGCCCAGGGGCATGGTGGGAGCATGAAGGCGGGTTGCTGGGATCTGTAGTGTGAGAGTGCAGTGACTCTCCAGTGCAACTAGTGGGCGTTATGACTGTAAAGGGCCAGTGCTACAACCTCAGTGCGGGCAAGTTTCCCAGTGCCATACAGGGTTGTGGTCTGACATGGGGCTGGTTCCCAGGGGCAGTGAGTGCCGGCGGTGATGCCTGACCACCACTAGTGGGGAGTACAGCGCCCTCCCAGAGCAGTACATGCAGAGCAGTGAGCAGTTGTTTGGCAGCTATGGCTGCGCGACACGGGCTGGGGCAAAGTACGTTAAGCTAGCACAGGGGTAGGCAGTTATTGTAAAAAAATATATATATGTATTAAAAAAAATACAAATAATAATAAATAAAGTACTACACGAATAACAGGTAGACAGTAAGCAAGTACTTATATAGATAAGTAACCTTCAGGGGGTAATTATAAGGTAGTGGGGATTTCTTCAGGCTGCAGTGACAAAGCTTGGTACTTTTCCCGCCGTAGGCTGTCATGCGAGGAGGTATTTGGCTCAGGGGCCAGTATATATATTTTCTGGGGAACAACAAGGGGTGGTTACACACATTTATGCAGTGCCGCTGCAGCAGGTTGGTGGGGCAAGGGTCGAAGAATAATGAATTGGTCGACACCCAGGCGCTGAGGGAGGCCCTAGATATTATCAGCAGGGCAACCAATGCCCAGCTTGAGGGGGCGGTGGGTGAAGTTACGGGGGAAAAGGAGGCTGGTGGGAGGAGGCCACAGTGGAGAGCGGCGGCAGATGGGGCTCTCGCTGCAGTGGTGGCATCTAGCCCTGAGGCCGGCAGAGGGGAGGTCTGGGATAAAGGGGTCAGGAGTAGCGGGAAGGAGATTCCCAGGAGAGTGTCCAGGGGGGGAGGAGCGGAAGGTGAGGGGTCAGGGAGGGTGTTGGGAAATATAGAGCTGGTGGAGGTGGAAGAGGTTTGCAGGGAGGTGCAAGGCAGGATGGGGGCATGGCTAGGAGTACTGGGGACCAAAAGGGGCAGCAGTGTGGAGGGCCAGGGGAGGAAAATACATGCAGAAGAGTGCAGGTGGAAGGAGGAGGGAACAGTCACCAGAGAGTAGTGAGGAAAGGGAGAGGTGCAGAACGGCCTCCCCAGCTAGGAGAAATGCGGGTAGAGGGCAAGGTACGGCCCACGTGGTTCCAGAGGTGGAGACAGGAGAGGGCTTAAGAACGGCCCCTCTGGAGGAATTGCGAGGACAGACCAGAGGGCGCAGCACGGCCCCGAACACGGTGGACCGAAAGGTGGAGGTGAAGGCCCCTCGCCTGAGAAGGGGGGCGCAGGCAGGGGTTTCTATGGCCCCGCCAAGAAGACATCGCTGGAGCGGCAGGGTGGATGCCCCAGGTTCCCCAGAGGAGGCACTACCCGTCCCCAGCATGCGCTCGAAACAGCTATGGTATTGCATCAGGGATGACGAAGGGGAGGAGGAGTATGTGAGAGAGTGGAAGGACGTTGAGCACAGGGCTGAAAGGGGGAGGGAATGGGTGAGAAGGGAGGGAAGGCAGGAAGAGGAAGGCCAAGAACGGGGGGCAGGAGTGCGGGGGATGGTGGGGAAATTGGACAGGTGAGACTGCTGATATGTTTTGTCCCCGCAGCAGGAGCCGGGTGAGGAAGTAGATGAGGAGTGTTGGAGTGGAGGCCAGGCTGCGGCTGCGCAATGGCAGGGCAGAAAGAGGTGAGCAGGAAGGGGAATTTTCAGCGGCTTGGCACAGGGGGGGACATGAGGTGGGAGGTAGGAAGGGATGGGGTTGGTGTGCAGGGGCGAGGGGGAGAAGAGGGATTACGGGCCATGGGGGCCATGGAGATGGCAAGGAGGGTATCCTCGGTGGAGGTGCAGACGGACAAGGTGATTCAGATTGTGGCACCCAAGGTAATACAGGCCCCGAAGGAGAAGGCTGCAGAAGGTACCAGGAAGGATAAAAGGTTGCCCTATATGGGCATTACAAAGCCATTGGGCATGCATTTGATGGGGGCAACAAAGGATAAGATATGGGCTGGGGAATTTGTGGACATTTTTAAACTCCTGCATAGGGAAGTAAGAGGGGTCTAAGAAAGAGGAGAAGGAGTTGTCTTCGCGTCGGAAGGTGCCGTCACGATTGAGATATGGGCATGGCTTTTATTGTTTACACAAGCGTTTACTGCGAGAAGTTCCCAGAGAGGTGCGTAGCACTGTTGAAGTACATGGATGTGATAAGGAAGGCATTCACAAGCTTTGGGGGCTTCTCATGGGTAAGATATGATGAGGAGTTCAGGGTGAGGATGACGGAGGAAAGCCAGGTGATGTGGGGTGAGATCGACATGGATTTCTGGCTGCAATGGATGGCACCGCCGAGGCCAGCTCCAACATTACACACGGCGAGCGGTTTACCCGTGCCTTAGCGGCCCTTTCTTGGTTGCCCCACCCCAGAGAGGGTGGGGGTAGGAGGCAGAGGTCAGCCCTCAGCAGCATGTTGGGCCTTCAATAAAGAAGGCTGCACGAGGACGATGTGCACATTTAAGCACGAGTGCAGCAGATGTGAGGGTCGGCATCTGATTACCAATGCTTTCAAGCAGGGGACAAAGGGAAAGGGCGAGGAGTAGGGCAAGGACCCGGGGGGAAGGCCTGTACGCCAGTTAAAGTTCTGGTTCTGGGTGTGCCTTAGTTTACCGAAAAGGGTGGGGGGGCGTCAAAGGTTTGGGAAAAGGTTTTGCATGGGTTTAAGTAAGTTATCAAGGTCCAGGGGTGAGGTGGATGCAGTTTATAGGTCAAAGTTATAAAGACAAGGCGTTGCCTAAGGGCTGGACATTTTTTCCAGGTGCATGGTTGCTCATTTTGTCTTTGAGGTGCAACAAGGTTTATTGGTGGTTTGGGCTATGGAGGAGGGGGGGCATTAGCGGGATGATCCCAAGGGAGCGGGCGAGAACGGGAATTGAGTGGAGATTGAGGTGGGCAGACATTACCGTAGAATGGGGGAGTGCCATGGTGGGGATATAACGGAAGAGCCATTGGATGTGTTGGCCTTTATGGGGAGGGAGTTGAAGGCTGTGGCAGGGCCCTCACGATTGGCACACGACAAGGTGAGGAGGCTTGTGGGCGTGATGTGAGGGGGGATCGCGGCACGGAAATAATATTGAGAGTCCGACAGAGGTTAAGTGGGTATTGCAATTTTGAGTGTCCGGTAGTGGCCACGGTTCGCATGTGGGTAGAAGACTGGGCGTGAGCTATGGCGGGAACTCATTATACACATCACGAGATGAAGTGGCAGGTGCGGCCAAGGGATTTGCAAGCGGTTGGTATTATTTGAAGTATTTGCTGGGGGCAAAAAGGGGTTATATCAGATTTGGTGCTCGAGGTAGGAGCAGAAGAAGAGTGGGTCTCAAGGGGTTAAGTGTGACAAGAGGTACGTGAAGGGGCAGGTCATGTGGATTGGACTGCATGGGCGGGAGTGCTCGTTTGGCCCCTGGTGCAGTGGGGTGGGGGGAAAGCGATGAGATGTGACTGCTTGGACAGGGCGCACAAGAACCCCTGATGCAGTGTGGGAATAAATTGTGAAATGGACGTAAGGTGCTGGAGGGGCAGGGTATGTGGATTGGACTTTATGGACGGGGCACAGGTTGGCCCCTGGTGCAGTGGGGAGGGAGCGAGGAGATGGGGCTGCATGGACGGGGTGCACGAGTGCCCCTGGTGCATTGTGAGAAACATGGTGAAATGGAAGTAAGGGCTGGAGGTTTGATCAAGTGAGGACAGGCGGGGGAACAGGATAGAAGATAGGTGTAATTATTTAGAATTAGGTGGGTAAAGATGCACGAATGAAAGGAGAGCCAGGAAGGTAAGGGCTATCGGGTGCTTTTGCAGGGAGAGTAAGGAGTGTGCCCGGTGAGGATGCGTTTAACTTGGGGGAGACATATGGGGGGAAAGGTTGGGTGGATTTGCAGCACGAGTATGGGTCAGCAGAGTTGGCAGCACAGATGTTGGGGGTAGGAGAAGGGCTTTGGTGGCTTTGGGGGAGAGCATACAAAACTGCAATTATCCGTAGATAAGTGCACACCCTCCTATTGTTAATTCATACAATTCATGAGTGAAGACGCCACATAATCCCTTCCAAAGCAACAACCCTATTTAAAGAGTGTATATTCTAGACAGAAGACAGTATGTCACAATTCATTTATTTTATTCATTTGATCATACTATAATCATGAAAAACATTTATAAAGAAACACATCAAATACATTAATGTCACGTCTATTACAAACCAATTCTCCAAGCACACATATTATCACACCAACAAAGAACTCACATCTCACATATCATTTCTCACATACTCTTTCATCCCCATTCATACAAAACACCACTCGTACTTGTGCAAAAAACGCAGTCTTAATAGTTCTGTTCTGTAAATCAGAACATCCCATCTATTTGTGTTAGTGCCTTAATTTAAGCCATAAGGGGGCGTGGCCTACAAGCATGTTTACTACGTGCACGGCGAGTCAGCTGACCCGAAAAGTGCCAACTGTTACACAGGCGCCATGGCAACCTGTAGCGATCCCACAAGGATGTCCGTGAGTGCGCAGCAGTCCGCAGAGGAGCCAATCCCTGCCGAACCGTAACAGTATCCCCCCCAAAGACACCGGCAACTCGTGGGCGGAATGAAAATCCCTCAAAAAATCAGGGCAATGCAAGTTGGACAATGGTTCCCAGGTGCGGTCCTCGGGCCCATAACCTTTCCAGTCCACCAGATAGAATGCCATACCTCTAGAGATCCTGCAGTCCAATATGCGAGACACCTCATATTCCTCCTCACCGGAAACAAGAACAGGAGGAGGACGAGTAGGCAAACGAGTAAACAGGACAAAGGGCTTGAGCAGGGAGACATGAAAGACAGGATGAATGTGCCATGAATGTGCCAATGCCAATCTGAAAACCGCAGGGTTAATCACCCCCGTGATGGTATAAGGCCCCACTAACCGAGGCAGAAGAGAGCGTTTACCCGCAATATGTAAATTACGGGAGGGCAACCATACTTTTATGCCAATCCGATAATTCGGGCCTGGCATGCGATGGGCATAAGCAAATCGCTTTGCGTGTTCTCGAGCTCGGAGCAAGTGACAGTGTACATCACAACGTATCTGGTCCAGATCTCGTACACAGTCACGTGCGGCCGGGTTGGACTCCGGCAAAGATGGGTCCAGCGGAAGTGCTCTAGGATGGTAACCATACAGGGCAAAAAAGGGAGACACCCCAGTGGAAGTTTGTAGAGAGTTGTTATATGCAAACTCAGCGTGTGGTAAAGAAGTAAACCAGGACTGTTGGAACCAAAGGCATAGACAACGTAAATATTGTTCAATGGTAGCATTGGTCCTTTCAGTCTGTCCATCCGTCCATCCGTCTGAGGGTGGTATGCTGAAGAATACCTATCCTCAATGCCGAGAGAAGTCGTAAGAGCCTTCCAAAACCGTGAGGTAAATTGTGTACCACAATCGGAAACAATGACAGATGGCAAACCAAAGAACAGAAACACATTCGACAGGAACATACAGGGTAGATGTTCCAAGGCGGTTGCTCTTGAACATAGATCAATTACCACATTTTGTCTGTGTAAACCCAAGTTAGAGCCAACTCTGGGAGGAGTGGGCTCTGTGGTGATGTCGACTCGAGTTTCGGGCAACCAGATCGGCCTATACAATTTCCGTCTGGTGCACCTCATCAGGACATATATTTTACAAATAACAAACAGTTCCTTATACAAAGCAAATTCAGGTTGGTGTGAATTGGCTGTTGTCCAATGTGCAAAGGGTCATTTCTGTCTCTTTACAGGGTGCCAAGTTTCTGTAAACCAAGTGTGTTTCCCGGAAAGCCACCAAGGTCTGTTGGCTTCAAATCTAGTATCTTCGTGTGGTACCAATAGGGCTACGCCAAAGGCAAAGTTCCTTCTTGGTTAGGATGCTCTTATACCTTACAGTTCTATCCCTTTTCATCAAGATATTATTTTCTCCCAGCCAGGTTTTATATGGGCCAGTTAGCTCAGGGGATTAACGCCATCGACACATGGTCCCTGTGTGTTCCACCAGATGAACACTCGATGTGGTTAGTGACTCGCACTAATAGTGTCTGCAAGCACTCATGCAATTACTTGTATATTGACCCGCCGTGTGGGATCCAGGTTCCTCTGTGTTCGAACTGCTGCTAAAAGACATATGGGGGAAAGGTCGGTGGATTTGCAGCACGAGTATGGGTCAGCAGAGTTGGCAGCACAGGTGTTGGTGGTAGGAGGAGGGCTTTGGTGGCTTTGGGGGAGAGAACAGAGGTTTTGGGAACTAATGCTTTCATTAGGTTGGCGGGTGGCATCAGAAGGTAGCAGGATGGGCCTAGCCGAGAAGGAGGAAAAAGGGGGGGCGCTGGGTTAGGGAAAGTACCGGGGGTAAAACTGAGAGTTCTGGGTATTGTGGCCGATTAGGAACGAAGGCAAGAGCAGGTCGTGGAGGAGGAGGGTGTTGGCAGTGGTGAAGAGAAACTCATAAACATTTTATTTTTCAGATGAGGGCATGGAGGAGTGGTGAGTTGCCGCTGATATGGAATTGAGTTCATCAAATTGTTAATGGGCAGGGAATGAGGGGAGAAAACAGATTGTTGAGACACAACTGGGGTCAGTTACAACAGTGCTTTAGTGAGATAGGGGTTTAGGTGGGACTGATTGTGGCCCATGTTAGCGGGGGGAAGGGAGCGTCATGGGGTTCCGGAGGGAATAATAGTACACGCGGGGGGGATGGCTTAGTAAATGAAGCAGAAGTAATGTTGTTAAGAAAATAATAAGGGACCTAGTGGTGCGGGAGATGTGGCTCTAGGGAAGGTGGTGTGGGCAAAGTTGTCGCTGAGGAAGGTTTGAGGGGGACGTGAATGAAGGGGCAGTGGGAAGGACTAGGAAGTAGTTTAGCAGGTAGATGGGGAAGTTTTAGTGCGGCTGGGGTGCAAGTGCTGGAGCAAGGGGAAATAACTTTCGAGGTTTTCGTTTTCGAGAGGATGGAGTGCATCTTTAGGTATATGGTGACAGTTATTAATTAGTGAATGCGTCATTGTTGGTGCAGGACACAAAACAAATTGGAAATAGCGGAAGGGCTAGGTTAGGTGGGGCAGAAAGAACACCTCAGGGGAGGATTTTTCTGATGCCGGGGCATGACCCCTTTGGATGAGGTGGGAAGGAAGCACAATGGGGCAATAGCATGGGAAAGGATGGGGGTGGTGCTGCTTGCACAAACGGGCTACCCCGGGGGTGCAAAGAGGGGGAACAGGTATTGAAGATGGAGGGGCATGGCCCCGGGCAGAAGATGGGAGAAAGTAAGAGGAAGGCAGGCTTGAGAAGATGGCAAGGAGACGGTAAGGAGCAAGGGATAGGTAGGGAGTTATTTGAACTCATTTAATTATTTAATTGTTGGGGGAATTGAAAGTGTTTAATTATTAAATTTGTTGGCAGGTTGTTAATAACCAGATATGTTAGTCTGTAAGACCAGGCAGCCAGGTTAGCGTTTATGTGTGAGCTTTGGCCTGTCACAATAAGGCGACCTTTTCCACTGCAAGCGAGTCTGGGTGTTTTTGTACAGTAAGCCCAAAGCATGGCTGTTGATTTAAGGGGACGCTGCTCCCTCTCTGCACTTACCTTCACTCTCATGTGAATGAAGCATACCTGCCTAACCTCTGGATTTTTCCCCGGAGACTCAGGAATTTTACCCATTTCTCCGGGAAAGACCCTGGAATCTCAGGAATTGTTATGGGTGAAAGCTTTCACTAATTGCTTTCTTCTTTTTTGTAATGCTTGCAGGACTGCACCGCCTCGGACTCCTTGCCTGAGTGTGGCTTTATCTCTGCAGCAATGACTGTAACGCTTCCAGCACATTGGCAAAAAGAATGCAGGTGAAGCAAAATAATGCGTGTTTATTCTGCTTCACCTTTCTTTCTTTTTTGCCGACTTTCAATGCGAACGCGCGTTTCTTTTCCTTTCAGTCTTTCTGCCCACGTTACCAGGACTGAAGTCGAGTGTACGTGGGTGGGCGGACATTTTTATGAGGGTGGACTCAGCCCCATTGAACCACAGCCCTGAGGTTTGCAGGCTGGACAACTCACCAGTGCACTAAATAACCTGATGAAATACATCTAAGGTGAAATGTCCAATATCGGTACTGCAAAATTCAGGGACAACCTTTGTATTGGTTCTTGGAGTTTACATGTGCACATTTTAACGTGTTGATTTTATGGAAGGCTATTGCCTTTTGTCCTATGCAATTTGGGTGGTTGTGAAAAGGCAATGTAATGAAATACGCATATTTCACATTGAACTGCACATTTCTGGCTTCACATCACGTTACAACAGAGTTTACCTTTTTGACATGTGGGCGGAGCCATGTGAAAATGGGCGGCGTTTGTGTGACTGTGGGCGGGACATACATCTCAGGAATTTTGATTTTCAAATGTAGGCAGGTATGGAATGAAGTCCCACTGCCCACAGTCCGCTGTCGCCTGACACCGGCCCTCAAGGTCCTCAAAGCAGTTCAGGGCGAAGAGTCACTAGAAATCCAAATACAGTGCAGCAGATACGGCCCACGGGACGCTCTGGCGCACTCCCTCATCACAGTATCTTAAATACCTATATGTGTTTGTTACATTCACTTGGCTGTTTGGGAAAACTCCACATTCTACTTTGTGCCACAAGAGGGCACTAAAGCCCCGAAAAAAGAAATTCCTCAAATTCCCCCCCCCCCCCCCCCCACAGGCTGAAAAATAAGAAAGGAACAGGTAAGCATTGCGCGGCTTCTCTAAGCGACCACCAAGCAATCTCTGCGAAGCAATGTTTGATAACAGCCGCCATGCACCGCTGCATTGAATATATATCAACGGGCGATTCTGGGCTGGACTCGCAATTCTGCAGAGAATATTAGCATTCCGAAGTTGGAGATGGTGAAGGAGAGGTTTACGGACCTGCGGTGCTGGCCCGCCTCTTCTAAATAGGAGTGTCCCATTGGAAGGCAAGTAATAACAACACTACTACTAATAATACTTGAGGCTTCCCCTAATCGAAAAGATAGCATATCTTAAATGTTGAGATCCGAAATGATATTAAATATTTATGAATGCTGGTTAAATCCTCCAGGGAGGCCATGCACTGGTGCTCCCTGCGGTGTTCCGCCGCGCGTGGTTTGCGCCCCCTCTTAATTCTCGATGAGGGCTTGGAGACGTCACTACGCGAATACTTTAACCAAATGCGTTGACCTGCTGTTGTGTTCATGTTGTTGTGCTTCGTCCTTGTCTATAGGCGCTTTCTTGCCTCTAATTGCCGATTGCAGCTTGAGGAGGAAAGCGTCTGCAACGCTGTGTTGGGCACCACTTGAACGCGCCTGTTCGCTCTTTCCCCGGGGGCGTTTGGCAAAAAACACCACGCGTGTCATTTCACGAAAAAGGGGCCCCGCGCGTATCCCAGGGCAGCGCCAAATGGGCGTTCCTGCCGGTGGCCTGCTGTGACGGGGTCAAGTTTGGGAATGTCTCCCTTTCCTTTGCAATGACCGTGCTTGTCTAGCAGTGGAAGCAAGCAATTGCAAAGCCGTTTGCGGCGTGCAGGCTGCACAGCGCTGGCACTGCCAGAACCAGCAAAGACAGTGTCTTGGCCATGTATCCACGTAGAGACTGACTGGGGATATATAATATATGAGATATATATATACACATACACATATATATATCGTTGGATCGTTGGATATATATATATATATATATATATATATATATATATATATATATATATATATATATATATATATATATATATATATATATATATATATATATCCAACGATTTCTGTTCGAGATAATTGTGGAGGCTACATTCATCGATGTTGCAGGGTTAAATCTCTGCCCTTTACATAAAACAAAGTTTAAAAAAATGCCCAGTCTGTCCAAGTGAATATTCGATATATTCGACGTATTTTCCAAGAAAGCGGATAACAAAGCACTCGGGGCACTTGAATGTGTTCGATCTACAAATTGGACCAGGCTGTGATGCGAATACTCGTTTTCCCATGAAAGAAACAGCGTTTTGTTTCGAATGTAAAATCAATTCGATGCAATATCTGTTGCCAATTGGTACTGAATTGGAACAGTGCATTTTTTAAACCTGTAGCCGATTTGATTTGCACTTGAAGGGCAAAGAAGTGCATTTGGCCGATGGCTTGAATGCGGCGTTTGCTGTGCGCCGGGCACGCGCCTGTAAAGGTGTCCCGCGCAGACACGATCCACATGAAGCAGGACAATAGTGACATCTGAGAGACGTGGAGGTGTTTAGATCTGGCCACAGATGGGCGACAGTGGGGGCACATTCCGACAGAAGGGTCGAATGTGGGGGATTTCTTAGGGAGGCAAATGTAAGGAGTGCTATATGGGCTGAGCCTCCGTGGGATGCTGCGGTGCCGCAGAGGCGAACTCGCAGAGGAGGCGCAGCCGGACGGGCCCTTCAAAGTACCAGCGTCCACTCCATTAAAAAAACATTTGCATTTAAATTGGGCAATTGGCAGCTTCGTGATGCATTCGAGGACGGGTATCTAAATCCCCAAAAACAACATTGCGTCCCGGGAAGGTGCGCCGCGTGCAGCTCCTTGCCTTATTCGGTAGCTTCCCTCTTGAATCTTAATCTAGCGCTGTGAACGTTGCACGACTGTCGCTGTTTCCACGAGGAATGTACGTGCGTCTTTTAGCCGCTTTTAAAACATCATTCAAGAGGAGCCGGCGAAACGGCACTCCCTACAGGGGCTGCAAGCAGCTGTTGTGGTGGCTGTTGTTTCTTTGCACCGAGTGAGGATTCGGGTAATCAGATTGTGTTAATTAGTGAAGCATGGTGGCCGACTTATTTAGCGCCCCGCTGGCCCTCACACGGGGGTGGCTTTGACAAATAGTGGGGCTTCTTTCAAATGAAACACCCGCCAGCCGACGCGTCCAGATTGCCCTCATAAAATAGATCCAGCGCCTAAATCGCGTTGGTGTGAGATCAAGGCGTTGGCAACTTTGCACAATTAAAACGACCCTGTCATAGAATTAAAACGGGCAAGAAGAGGGCACACTAGATATTGTGAGGAATCGTGTTTGGGAGAACAGGACTATGTACACATTCGCCCTTCTAGCCATTATCTATCTATCTATCTATCTATCTTTCTATCTATCTTTCTATCTGTCTTTCCATCCATCTATCTGTCTTCTTTCTATCTACCCCCTCCCCTTCTTCTTGAATAACCATCCATCTTTCTATATAACTATTTTTTCATCCACCATACTTGCAAAAACACGTCCACGCATTTGCTGTTGTTTGTCAGATGGATACACAGCAAAGAATCGTTTACCTCTGAAATATACTTGCGTAACTTGAACGTGCGTCCACTGTGTGTGTGTTTCATGCATGGTTACAAAATATGCCTGCATTGTGTTAGCGTCTTCCTTGGTTGACTTTCGGCAGTGTGTTCCGAAATTCACAACGTGGGTAGTGACTGAATGCATCAAAGACCTCACACATTTTGAAAAGAATATGATGGCGATGCGAGAACATTATTTTCAATGATCTTTAAAACATTGCACTGTACATTTCCAGCGGAAGGTTTTTTTGTTTTTTTTTCGCGACCCCTACACGTCCCCTCTTTCGCAGAGCGATGTTGCATGCGCGGGATTGTTCGTTCGCGTGGGGAAGGCGAGTGAAGTCCATCGCTGCGATGCGAGTGGTGTGTGTGTGTGAGAAACTTTCTTCCTCTAGGGCAGGGGATTGGCCGAGAGGCGCAACTCCTCTGTCGCAATTGGTCCGAAGTTCGGGGACGGGGCGTGACTCCGAGCGAGTAAAAGCTCAGCTCCCTGGAAAGTTTGGAAAGCGACCTGGCAGGGAGCGGGAGCTGACGCAGAGGGGCTCGCTGGCACATATCTCCCTCGGGTGGGCTACCAGAGCCGGTGTGTCGCACGTTCGGGGTTGTTGCAGCTCACCCTGTGCCCGAGGAGCTGCAGTTGAAGTCAGCTGACACCCCGAAATCGCACGATGCTGCCAGGGCGCTGCTGCTGAAGACGGCCTTGCAAGGGCAGCCTGTGGGTTCGGCATTCTCTGGAACTCCCTGTGACAGCCGGCGATTAGGACCCCATCTGAAATCCTACGCCTGGTCACCCCGCTTGGACGACCTGTGCCCCCGAACCCGTCTGCCACTGCCCGCGGTGGGACGCATCCAAGAGCTGTTGCTAGGCCCTCTCTCTCAGCCGGTCTATGTGCCGGCCCCGCTTCTGGGGCTGTGGGACACCTGAGGCAGCCAGCGCCTAGAAGCGGCCGGGTACCTTTGATTGCTAGTGCCGGCCACAAGCGGATCCTGCCCGTTTCTGGACCTCCTGTGACAGCTTGGGGGGCCCTCTCCATTTCGCCTCCTCTCGCTCAAGACTCCGGTTTCCAGATGATGCAGGCACGCTACTCGGTGTCGGACCCCAACACCATGGGGGTGGTGCCCTACCTGAGCGAGCAGAACTACTACCGCACGGGCGGCTACGGGGGCATGGCGGCGCCCATGAGCGTGTACGCCGGCCACGAGCAGTACCCGGCGGCGGCGGGGGGCATGGGGCGCGCCTACGGGCCTTACCACCACCACCACCACGCGCCGCCCGCCGCCCCCAAGGACCTGGTGAAGCCCCCCTACTCTTACATCGCCCTCATCACCATGGCCATCCAGCAGGCGCCCGACAAGAAGGTGACCCTGAACGGCATCTACCAGTTCATCATGGAGCGCTTCCCCTTCTACCGGGAGAACAAGCAGGGCTGGCAGAACTCCATCCGCCACAACCTGTCGCTCAACGAGTGCTTCGTCAAGGTGCCCCGCGACGACAAGAAGCCGGGCAAGGGCAGCTACTGGAGCCTGGACCCGGACTCCTACAACATGTTCGAGAACGGCAGCTTCCTGCGGCGCCGGCGGCGCTTCAAGAAGAAGGACGCGGCGCGGCCTGCCACCAAGGAGGGCTGCGAGGACAAGAAGGCGGCGGCGGCGGCGGTGGCGCCCGTGGTGGTGAAGAGCGAGCGGCTGGAGCTGCCCGTCATCACCAAGGTGGAGAGCCTGAGCCCGGGCAGCCCGCGCAGCGTGGCCTCCTCCACGCCCCCGCAGGAGGCCCAGCAGCAGCACCCGCCCCGCAGCGGGCCCTTCAGCGTGGAGACCCTCATGACCCTGCGCGGCTCCCCGCCGCCGCAGCAGCAGCAGCTGCCGCACCCGGCCCTGGCGGCGCCCTCCCTGGGAGCCTACCCTCCGCCGCCGCCGCCGCCGCAGCAGCCGCCCTCCCTCTACAGCCAGGCCGTGGAGGCCGGCTACCAGTGCAGCATGCGGGCCATGAGCCTCTACAGCGGGGAGCGGGCCGCGCACATGGACGAGGCCCTGCCGGAGCAGCAGCAGCACAGCGGGGCCAGCTCGCCCCTGGGCGGCCTGGGCCAGGACGTGCTGAGCCCGGCCCCACACCACCACCACCAGCAGCAGCAGCAGCAGGCCGGCGGCACGCAGGCGCCCACCTCCTGGTACGTCAACCACAGCCCCGCCGAGCTCAGCCACCTGCCCGGACACACCTTCGGCCACCAGCAGCAGCAGCAGCCGCAGGGCTTCTCTAACGTGCGGGACATGTTCGCCTCCCACCGGCTGGCCATGGAGAGCTCGGCCCTGGGGGAGCACCAGGGGGGCGGGAACAGTAGCTGCCAGATCCCGTACAGGTCCGCGCCCTCCATATACCGCCACCCAAGTCCCTACTCCTATGAATGCACCAAATATTGATGACCGCTCCTCTTCTGTCACCCTATCTTCGATTCCTCTGACACGCGGTGCCCTCTTCTGCCCCACCCGCCCTCGTCGATTGCCCCTTTCTCCTGGTCCTTTATTGTGAGCCCAGCTATTAAGCTAATGCCTTAATTTGCCCCCCAACCAGTTCGCCCACCTGCACAAACACCCACCGTTACCACCTATTACTAGCCCTGACATTAGCACTCAATTGCACCCCTCTTTTCAGACGCACACACCCGTCCTTTCTTTGCTCCGCCGTGGACCCCCATGGCGCCCCAATTCACGTTATAAAAGGCATCGCTCTCATGTCTACAAAACCAGCACTCATGAATGGCTTTCACAAAGTGCATGCCCTCTTCCGGTGCCCGCGCGCCCAACCCCTGTCCGAGTGCACCCCTTGTTCGACCCCTGCTCGAAGACTTCAAGACCCCGAACCTCTTTTTCTCTGGAGAACACCCACTCTTCTTCTGGGCAATTCGGCCCTCTGCTCTCTCCCAGAAAGGGGAGCGGGACACTGCAAAGCGAACACGTACACAAACTCGCGAGAGGGCACCTGGGAATCTGGAAAACGAAACTGTAAAGATTCAGACACCTCTTAAAACGATGTGTGAAAGCGCCCGCCGCTGCTAGCGAGTCTGCGGCACTTGCCCAGAGAAGGCGGGGCCGCTGGAACTCTGCTGGGCAGAGCCGCCGAGGAGGCCGAGGCCGCAAAGTAAGTGACGGACCCACCGTAGTGGCCAAGACGCGTCTCCTAGTTACCACGCTCTTTTGATTTCGCTGTAAAGTGTATGGATTGACGAGCGGCCCGATTTTCAGAGCCATTTTAATATAATATTTAAAGTTACGGTCACTGGATTTTTTTAATAGCATTTTTTTTTTCTTTTTCATTAGCCCGCGATTGTGCCAAATTCCTCAGAACTGATATTAACTGTTTTTTTTTTTTTTTTACAAAGACGCAATATCCCTTTTGTTTTCATCCATACATATACATATATATATATATATATATATATTTTCCTTTGCATTTTTTTGTACAAATGAAAACATTATTTATTGTTTTTCTTTTCGGTGGATAAAGAAAGGCCCCCGTTTTTTTTTCTATTCGCGAACTGTCATGGATGCATTTCTGTGACCATTCCATTGGAGGTTCTGATCTTCTTGCACCTATGCTTTATTAAGCGTCTTAACTTGTGTACATACTGAAAAATAAACCCATGTCATTGCTGTTTGCCCAGACTCCTCTTCAAGATGTGTGTGTGTTTATTGATGTAATACCCACCGAAAAGTAAGTTGACATTTCACAAGATTACTGTTCCGCATTTTCAAACTAAAGAGTGTTTTTTAATTTTAAACAAAAAAAAAACGGTGTCTTGATTGCCACAATTGAGGGTGCTTAAAAGCAGCTCAGCCACAGCATCATTGTATAACATAAGTCCGCGAACTGTTCTACACGCGGCTGGTTTTGCTCATGCCTTTCCTGGCCGTGCCAAATGCCTGTACTTCTAAAGTTGCCCGTGTCTGATATCGTCTTCAAACTCAGTGCATGTTCCACCAATTGATGCCTCATTTTCTGAGTCTTCGGTTTCATGCTCAAAATGTCTGTTGTTTTATTTGTATTGTGTCATTAGCTTGTGTATTACCCAAAGGACGCACTTACCCTGCCCGCTAGATTGTGCCCTTAACAGCCGTGGCAGCAGGATGTAATAGCCTGCACGGGTTACACATTAGCGTCGCTGTGTAGCTCGCCACCCACCTGAAGTGCACGGCACCTTAAGAGGCCTTGGTCGCCACTTCGCCGCTGCTCGCCTGTTTCATAGCGCAGGGCACAGATATAGCACTTGAATCTCGCAGCGGCGCGGTGACAATGGATCTCGCGAGTCCTGGCACGGCTCTTGCGGCCGGGGCTTGTCAGATGCTTCTATTACCTGAAACGGAGCATCGCAGCAGTGCACATGGTGCCACGTTTCTGAAATGTCACTTCAAAAGATGCCCGGCACACAGCGAATTCACAAACGGAAAGGCGCACTTTGCAGCCTGTGTTAAATAGCGCCACCTTAAACCCCAAATGGTGTTCTTCTTAGACTCTCCTGTAGTAATTTTCCGCAAGAGTACATTAGAGAATGCATCTTCCTACCGTGACCCCTGTGAGCGGGCGTCTAAACACACGTGCAGTTTAGAGGCACCAGTCATGGCGACCTGAGGTTTAGCCATTTGTTGAGAAAGCCGAAAGGTTCCTCGTGGAATGGCCGCTGATTGGCCGCGGTCTACACCTCACCTCCGTTAACCCATCAATTACTCCATTAAACCGCCCACGGATTATCCCTGTTTTCAGTGGTAATCCCGAATAATGACAGTCGATAATACGCGCCGATAATACGCGCCAAACCACTCTATCGTCCCAGGCTGCCTGCCTGGTACAATACCGTCGCGACTGTAGTATGTCTCGAGGTAGGTTTTTGCCCTCGGGTTGAGATTACCGCCTACCGGACTCAACCTGTTCCTGAGATCCTGGCTTTTTTTTTTTTTTACAAGCCACACCGCCCTATTTTCACAATACGCTGCTCACAATCAGAAATTCTTGGCCTCCTTAACAATTCCCTTTGAGTATGTTATGGAGGTCCTGCAATACGACGAGCTCAGGAAGAAAAGGGTTAAAGAGTAATAGATGTGAGCGTCCCGAACTCGTGCGACAGATTTAAGCGTTAATACCGTGCGTTGTGGAGTTTTAAACACACCCTTATTTTGGAAAAACAAAGTCTGGAAAGAGAGCGCGAACATCCGCGGAGAATCAGTCACCCATTTGTCCGCGAACTCAAATGCATAGCACCTTTGCTGTACAAAGTCGGGGTGTGCTGGAACCAGAAAAGGGTGGATTCATTGCGGAGTAAAAACAATGCATATACGGGCCTGATTTACAAAAGCGTTTTACAGTGGGAGAATCCCATTGAAAAACGCTTTGTTAATCATGACCATATGTGTTCGTCCATAAAGCCCAAGGGTCAGCCCCCATGGTAATACCGGAGGATGCGCGCCAGAAATTGAGGACGTGTATGGCAGGAGTGCACACAGCTAAATACACGTCTTTACGATTAGAACACTCAACAGGCGTTAAGCCCCATCGCCGATGCATTGCAGGAAAGACAATGGCTCGCGATTGCGAGCCAATTGCAGCATTACAGCCACGGAGGGCCGTGTTTCAGAATCCCTAATAACGCCAAGGGCAGCTGAGCACACGACATATATTTCTCAGGGATCCAGGACAATATACTCTCCTGGGAATATGTAAACACTATCTTAGAATGTTTTAAATCTAACAAGCCCTAGGTTTTACAACGAAACAAATACATGGTTTTCATAATCCTGATATTTAACTATCACTAATGGAACCACACGTTGCCACTAATCAACCAACACAACAGAGCAGAAAGAAATACAGGCTCAGGCATTTGCACTGATGTGGGGAAATACAGGCCATACATGTCAGAACCAAAGGGTTCTCATGACCCAGGTCAATGCGTTTTTGCATATAAAAGAGCCAGTGTTTTCTTCTAATCCAGCAAATAACAGTCTTCACTTAATATATATGTACAATAACTCGAAAAAACAAAACGGGTATAGAAAACTATGTGCATTCGTGCGTGAAGATTGCTAGAACATAACTAAGCAATCCAATGTACTGCGCAACATGTATTTTAGTCAACCTTACTAAATAGAAGCACCGGTAACAATCCCGAGGGGTACCAGAATATAGACAACGAGTGCAAACTGTTGTACTTTCAAAGAAGAGCAGCGGTGGACGGACACACCAGGCACGAATGATAAACTGATTACAAAGAGAAATGGCAGACCAAATGTAATCGGGGGTAAGTCATTGCACGTACATGCGAGAGATTTGTAAGAAAAAACATAGCAGGAGCTAGGGTTGGAACTTATAACCAAGATAACTATGACCTGATATGTATCAGCACGAATACAAGAGATGTACAATTACCAATTATTAAAACAGAGTGATGGTTGGAATCATCGATAATTATAGACATACCACAACTGAGCCAATCTTGAGTTATTTCTACCCACACAGCTAAAGATACCCCCCCCCCATCTTATCTCTCCACACAGAGCCAACGTAATTCACACCATCCCCAAAAGGATTGGCTTCCCAGCTTCCCTACTCTTCCTCCCACTCTGCAAACACACGCACAGTATACCAGCTTCTCTGGCTGTGATTCACACAAGTGTTTCATAATGGCGCACTCCCATTGAAAAACGCTTTGTGGGTCCGTCCGGGCGCACCGTGCAGACCAACGAAACATGATGGCAATAATGAGAAGCTTCTCCCACATGTTCCTGTTGATAATTCAGAGAATTGCACATAGGACATACATACAATGTAAGAGAAGCGTAAGAGTGTTAATTTCATAACCAATTATTCAATTAAAAAATGAGAGGGGACACAGAATTTAATAGGTCTACTTATTGCAGGCAGTTACGGAAGTAACAACAGGAGCGCCCACCTGACTGCTGCAACAATGTGCAGCGCGAGACGAGAGTTCACGCGAGACGCACGTGAGTGTCCCCTCACAGACCTCCGTGGATTCTCACGTCCGCTTCCCGCTTCTAGGAGCTGTAACAACAGCTGCTATTACTCAATGTATCCAGTTTGGAAGGAGGAAGGACTGAGTCGGTCCTGACATGATTTGAACTGGAAAACAAACAGACAGGGTCAGAGGTGAGTGCTTAATTTGCGAGCTAACTATTCGGACAGGTATTATTAAAGCGAGGCTCAGCCTTCTGGCGCTCAAGCACTGCACCTACTCCGCCCCAAGAACCTATGCACTTTGGGAACGTGGTGGCTTTTGGGAGGTGGGGGGACTGGATGAACACCCCAGGTGTAGGCCACCCTGACGCGCAAGTGCTCCCTCGTGCGTGATCTCGGTAGTCCTGCCGCAGTAGCAACATGTCCGCCGCGTAGGGAAGAGTTCCCCGTTTCTAGAACGGCAGAGCTCCCAAGTTCCCAGCCGGCGCTGGTGGTGGTGAGTTTCCGACCCTACGTGTGAATGGAGCTGGTTCACCCCACATGGAGTTCCAGCAGGCCGAGCCCTATCTCCCGAGTCACAGCATCCGTGTACTGCCGGGCGTTGCTCAGATTTCACGGTCTCGTGAACCCCCGGGTGCAGTGAAGACCCTGGATGGCCATATTCACCGAATGGCACTAGAAATGCACCCGGGGCCTTTTTACGCTGGGTTACACTCTTGCAAGCGCATAACACAGGAAGGGGCACAGTAAAACAAAAACAAAACACTTCAGTACGTATTCCTTTGCTTAATGTGACAGTGCAGGCTTCCAGCAACATAATATACAACGCACTCGATCTATTAAGAGTCACCCTGGAAGGTAATCGATGCAAAGAGGGGGGTGAAGTAATATTGTAATACGTAATGCCGCGTTTTAGCCAACAGGGAGCGAGGCCGGGCTGCGACTCGTGAGTTAAAATGCACAGTATGCGAGGGAGACCCTCACATTTTGACTATGTCACCACGTCTACTCCACAATCTCTTGTATGAGGTTTAGGTCACGATATTCCATTGCTCTACTTCTTCCATCCCTTGACGTACAAAATGGCGGCTGCAACGGGTGGCCCGTGTGTTACATGCAAGATGTGAGCAGGCATGACGATTTTCCGGATATCAAATTCTTTCAACACGCTTTGCAATTGCCTTAATGATCGTGTGTCGTGTCCCCTTTCTGTCACGTCACACACATGTGATATGTGAATCCAGGAGACACGCTGAGGTCCGAGGGTCGCACACCAGTAGGAGAGGCCTGTGCTGACAAGGAGACGTGTCCCCTAGTCAGAACTTCTCAGAACACTGCACGTCCAGCCTTTCTCTGACCAAGCTTGATTTTGCGGATATTTCATTGACAGCAGGTGGAGTAGGGGGTCAATTGACCAGTAGAGTGTTCTTTATACATAAGCCAGTTATGTATGTATTTATTCTGTTTTTGTAAGCCACCAAGAAAGGGCAAGGGCGTTTTGTAGTGCCCATTCTTATTGTATTATTAAACAGCCTCTATGGTCTGAAAAATACATGCGATTTTACACTCAAAAGCCAATGTATTAATGGCAGATTGCCTCAAACTGTGGATGAAGGCAGAAGTTCGGTTTGTGAGGTCTGTGGTGTATCAGTTATCGAACATCTCTTGGATGGTGGGGAATGATGGGCCTAATTAAAGGTTCGTCTTCACATCCTGAACGTTGCACTACCAGGTATCATTTTGATTGGCTGGTTATCTTTTGTCCATAACTGTTTGAAAACCTTTACTTCCCAGCCCATGACTCCATTGTTTTGTGTCACTGTAAAATTGGGATACGCAGAAAAGAAAAAAAATGGGGTGCGGTCCCTAAATCCTGAACTGATAATGATTCCCGTGGTAAGGCGTGAGCAGTTCAGGAATTGGGGATCTAACCCAAGTATACTTACACATAGTGTGAGCTCCCACTGTTCCTGAGTGACAGCACTGTACAAGAATAATTGCCCTGTTTTGAAAAAGACCAGTGTTGTTCGAAACTCGTGTCAAGTTAAGGTCACACTCTAGAATAAAGGCATTGCTTTTCACGTATATCCCTTATGCCTTATTGTCATATATTTAAAGACTGAATCATATTGACTGAAAAGGACAAGCGGCAAACTCAGGTCCCTAACCTCATTCCCATGGAAAACATGTTTATAAATCGGGCCCTGTGTGTTTTGCCCTTACATGGTTAAGTGCGACCCATTGCATATTCCGAAACATAGTGTCCTCTGTCTTTGTTTAGCTCACTTCTATGTAAATATAGAAGACAGACTTTGCTCCATTTCAGCGCACAGGTAAATTCTAAAAAAAAGGTTAATTGCTAGAAATTTCAAAGATGTTTTTCCCTTTTTTGAAAAGCAGTTATAGCTTTTTTTCCGCCACTTTTTTTAGCTTTGATTTAATAAACGTAATGTGAGGACCTGTACGTGTGTGATGGGATGCGTCCTTAGTAAAGTCTAGGCAACTATAGCAAAGCCAAAGGGCAGTACTTGTCCTTCCCTGTCTGCCATGTCAGAAGTATTAGTACAGGTTCTGCATCTAATTTTATACAAAGGAATACTTTGTATGTTCATGTATGGCATTAATGCCTGAGATCTTACAATGAGCAACTAAACTCGTATTCCATTTCTTTTTTCAATTTGATGCATGTCACATGTTACATACTTTTGTGTAAGTTGTTATTCCTTATCTTTAGCTCACAGGCCTTTTGTATGTTTCCCACAATGGCCAACTTTCCTAAACATCCTTTTGATAGTCACTCTTTTAAGTAGAAATGGCTCTCTTGACCAATAATGAAACGTAGTAGTTACCGCTCAGCCGCCACAGCATTGGTGCTATCCGGATTATAGACCGTCGGCACGATTCATGGAAATTTTTTTTGCACGGTTCCAAGTGACTTTGCACTGTTGAAAAGAGACTTTGCACTGCCGACACAAACCCTGATTCATGGAACTGTGCAAAGTCTGTGCAAAGTCAGTGCATAGTCATTTGTGCAGTACACAATGACTTTGCACAGGCTTTGTACTGCAAAAATACACTTTGCACAGTTCCATGAATCAGGGTTTGTGTCGTCAGTGCAAAATTACTTTTCATCAGGGCAAAGTCAGAACCGTGCAAAAAAATTCCCCGAATCAGCCCTGTACATATATCAGTTCTGTTCCATACAGTCAGAAGTCGCTTATGCATCTCATCACAGTGTAGGATCTCTCCCCTTGCCCTTTTATTGATTCACAGGTAAACATGATTCTTTTCATCCAATGGGTTACCTGTTCCATTTCATAATGCAGGCCCTTGATCACATTGAACTTGCCTGCTTATTGCACCATCCTCTACCGAGACACCATTGCAGCGGCCTCATTCATTACTTTGCCCCGATCGCAAACATTTTGTGTATATCCTGCCAAAGCAAAAAAGTGCAGTCCTTGTCCAAATTGTGCCTCTTGGGTTCTTGATTGCCATATACATGATGCACTTTGTTTCAAGGTTGTGCACTTCCTTAGTTAGCTCCCTTCCCCAGAGAGATTCTGGGGCACGATGAAACTCAAAGCAGTACCATTTTGCAATACTCTACGGGCCTGATTCATGGCATTTTTTTACACAGTGCAGAAACACCCTGATTCATGGAACAGTCCAAATGGTCTTTTTGCCGTTCAAAGCCACTTTGCGCTGCAAAAATACACTTTGCACTGCTCCCCCTGATTCACGGAACAGTGCACATTCTATTTTTGCTTTGCACTGCAAAAATACACTTTGCACTGCTCCCCCTGATTCATGGAACAGTGCACATTCTATTTTTGCTTTGCACTGCAAAAATACACTTTGCACTGCTCCCCCTAATTCATGGACCAGTGCAAATTCTATTTTTGCCGTGCAAATTGACTTGTTGGAAAGTACTTTGCACCCTGCAAAATATTCCAAGAATCAGGCCCTAAATCGCAACGTGATTTGTAATGGGGTAATTTGGAGCATTAGCCTTCTTTAACTTCCAAATAGTACTCTTTCAAATTCTTTCATCTTTTTAGTATCAACACACCACAGTTCACCGAAGCCTGCCAGGTTACATTAGTACGTGTACTACACACTTGCCGGGTACGTGTTATATGTTTTTCTATACATATACATCACGCTAGCAGCATAATATTTATTGGAGTAAATCTATGTATGACAATATGGTGATATTATTTTTTTGGTCTGGCACATTATTTCAAATGATATTCTATATATTTTATAGTGTCAGCAATCGAAACTCTGTCGTGGTATTTAAGTTGGACTCCCCGCAGGAAGATGGTGCAATCTTTAGGCTGGTTGCAGAAACTGCACTAAATTCCCCCCCCCCCCAATAGTATGACGCAACATGTACATTTTTAGGATATATAGTAGTGTTGTCAAGAGAATGCAAGATTCACAAAACTGAATTTTCCATCCAAACTTTGGCATAGACTTTTTGATCCCACCTGCAGCAAAAGCCTCTTGATGTATTTACTCTAGACCTGCACATGAAGCTGACATCGGGGACCATTGACATGCTTTGCTTGGTTTAGTGAAAATCTGTTCATTGTTTGAAATAAATTTAATGGACCAACAATCCAGAAAGTAATTGTGTCGGCTGGATCAGCGGCTAGTCCGTGGATATCCAGTGGACGCAAATTCAAATCTGCATCCATGAATGTTTTGTCTGTTGCAGGACTGAACATTTTTAGTCCGGCTGCCATCTTGGATCCTCAGATTCTGTGCTTCAAAAAGTTTCAAAAGGAGCCCATTGGGGCCCCTTGGACCATGTTATGGCTCTCAGGTGGCAATTTCCCACAGTGGTGGAATATGCCCAGTTGCAGTACAATTTTGCACCATAGGAAAATGCAACTTGTGTAGGCTTAAAGACTTTGGGCCTGAATCATGGAATTTATTTGCACGGTTCAAAGTGACTTTGCACTGCCGACGCAAACCCTGGTTCATGGAACTGTGCAAAGTGTATTTTTGCACTGCAAAATCAGTACAAAGTCATGTTTGCATTACAAAATGAATTTGCACTGACCTTGCACTGCAAAAATACACTTTGCCCAGTTCCATGAATCAGGGTTTGTGTCAGCAGTGCCAAGACAGTTTTCAGCTTTGCAAAGTCACTCTGAATAGTGTAAAACAATTCCATGAATCGGGCCCTTTATCCCCATGATGGAACTGCATGAAACTTAAATGAAGTCATTTGTGGGTATTTTGGGAAAGTGTTGTGATGATCAGCCCACTGGTGGGGTATTTTCGGGCAGGGATCACAACATAACATCTCTATTCAAATTCCCACAGGGACATTTGTCAGAAATGAAATACATATAAGTGAAAGGAGGAATTGGCATTAAATTGGAGCAGAATGCACTGGGCACAGTGAGAGTGGGGCATGGCCCCAGAGACCCTGCTCGGTGGGCAGAGGAGAGATGGTGACTGCGCGCCGGGACAAAGCTAATTGGCAGGGTGTGGGAGCAAGTCATGCCCAACACGCAGTGCAGACCGGGCCACTCTGCAGGGCGTGCCGAAGGCTATGCTATGGGAAAAGAGTATGTCAATAAAAGAAAAAAGCATTACAAAACATTTCTAACTTAATGCTGAACTATTAATTAAAAAAAACATTGAAAGTAAGGGAAAAGTCTTTAGTTGAAGGTGCATGGTGGTTGCAACGCAAAACCCCCAAAACACCAAAATTGGACAATTATGGTTAGTAACGTTACCATTAGTTCTAATTAATTTTCAGTTTGCTTGCAACCTGTTATCCAAGTGTAGCTGCTACGGGGTCAGAGAAGCTTGTATCACTCCAAAGACCTTATTCATGGATTGTTTAGCGCTGCGCAAAGTGACTTTGCACTGCCAAAAAGGCCCTATAACTGGCCTAATTCACAGAGCGGTGTAAAGTGTATTTTTGCAGAGAGACCCATTTAGCTCCGTGCAGGGAGTACTGTTGCAGTGCAAAGAGACTTTTCTCTGCTAAAATGCACTTTGCACCCTCTGTGAATTAGGCCAGGGTCAAGGTGTTTTTGGCAGTGCATAGTCACTTTGCACCGCGCTAAACGTTCCATAAATTAATTTTCAAAAATCCAGCAAAAGCCCAAAATGTCAGGAAAGCCGAGCTCAAGGTGCCAATGCAGCCACAATTCAATAACAACACTGAACAGTGCTGCAGAGAGCTATTCAGAATTAATGAAACAATGAATTCTGAGATGAATATTCACTTACAAGCTTGCCAAGAAAACGATCTTGAGCCATATCATGGACACACTCTTCCTTCCACATATATAAAGATACTCATTGGCCGTAAAACCAAATCAAAAGCGATACGTTATTGAGTGTGAGTTTGGGGAACATAGGACCCTTGACGTTTTTCTTCAATTTAGGGGGTAATTCAGGGATTATTTGCGCCAGAAAAAAAACGGATTTGTGCGCCATTCTGCCCGAAATCCCTGTTTGACAAATGGGAATTTGCGGGCAGAATGGCGCACAAATCCCGTTTTTTTCGGCGCAAATAATACATGAATTACCCACTTATCTGTTTTCTTAATTGCATAAAAGAAAACTGTTTTCCATTCACGCACTGTGTCCTGGGCCTGATTCATAAAACGTTATTCAATGGGGTGCTCCTATTTTAAAATGCGTTGCGAATCAGGCCCATGGCCCGTCACCCTCAGTGACAACCTCATAGTGAATTTTTTTCTTAGCACTCACATAGGGTAGTGCAAGCTGCCACTGTGCAGTGTCAATATAGCTGTGCTGTTGTTTCCAAGTGGGAGGGTGAACTGCGAGGTGTTGTGTAAGCCATGTTGCATTGGTCCACACCTGAACCCTTATGAGGGAACTCCACATATTTCCTGGTCGGACTCTGCACCCTGGGATTCTTTGGTGTGGTAACCTGTTTTATTTTACATTTTCTCATAGGAAAAGGGTTCCATGTGTTAATAGCCACGCAAAAATATCGCCATACAAAAATATCGCCATATGTTTGCGGCAATATTAAGGCATGGAACTTGCGGGGGACACCCCCGCAACCCCTGCATTATTTTTAAAGGAGCGGGGGATGCCCCCGCAAACCCCACTCCCAAAAACCAAAATAATTATCCCCCCCCCCAAAAATATCACCTAGGGTCGTTCCAGACGACCAAATATATGGCGATATTTTGGGTGGGGATAATATGTAGTTATACCAGGGAAAGGGTTGGGCTTGCTGAAAATGTGTAATAAGGGGCCACTTTAAAAATGATTTCCAGAGCCTCTTTTGGTTCCCAGTTCGTCACACATCACTTCACTCCTTCCGGGTAAAAGCCGCAGTACCTGCATGTGCTGGGACTTACTACAAGCCCATTTAGCTATGTACCTCCCAGTGCCTAAGCCTTGAGAAAGTGCACAGAATGTGCAAAATATGTGTGAACACATATTCTTCTAAAAAAAAATAATCTACAAATAAACACAAACCAGTCCTTTTGTGCAAAGGACCTGTGTGTAAGGCTTTCTGCTTTAGTGTCCTCATGGCCACAAGTTACCCTCAATGACAACATTCAGATGACATCTCATACTCAAGGATGTTACAGGACGTACACTCAACCCTAGCCCCAGCTTCCCTGAACATCAGTTCTTAAGTAGAACGTTGAACTTCACCTCGTGCTCCTGCCTTTGTTACTAGGCCCTGATTTAAAAAGCGTGTTTCAATTGGCCGGTTGAAAATCACTTTGTGAATCAGGCCCTTAGTCTCCAGCAATGCTCTGACACCTCCCAACAGCAGAAGGCGACAGTTTCAAAGTAAAAACACATAGGCCGTGGGTTACAAAGCGTTGTTTTTAAAATGGGATTGTGCTATTGTAAAAAGCTTTTTCTTTTTTAAATGTTTTATTTTCTTTGGTTAAAAATTTGAATGAACACAATCAACCGTTACAACATCACAAATAAACATTCATTAAAAATGAAGAATGCAATATTACGAAGGAATCCAAGTACATATGTGATAAAATGACCATCTAAACAAAATAAATTCAAACAGCTTTTAAAAAACACACAATAATTACTTATATATTTTAACTTCACTTTATTTTTAACCTTAGAACCTAATTCATCTTTCAATTTTATGCCCACTCATTAATTCCTATCCATTATAGCATCACATTATTCCTACCCTTTAAATATCATTCATTTTATTCAACAATGTTTAAAAATATACCATAATACCTATCCATTTAAACATCATATACGTGTCAAACTTAAAGTATGTTTCAAATAATTGAAGTCAGGTGTGTGTACACTTTAAAGCAATTAATAAAGCCCCAGAAGCCCCAGACTGCGATAGCAATTTTTTAATTCAATAGACTCACTAATATTTTCCAGGGTGCATGCAGCATTATCAACTTCATTAGTGCAATACACAAACTGTCCCAAATGCAGCATTCCAAAGAGTAAACGTCCAGGACAATGCAGGAACACATGGTTCCATGTCTCTGTTTCTGATTGTACGTCACACTGTCTGCTTCCTTCAAGACCACCCCACTTCCAGCCACGGTTTGCCAGGTTGGCAAGATGTTAAACCTAAAGCGCATCAATATTCCGCTCACAAACCTATTCCGACATCGTGGTAGGTAAGGGGCTATCATGCCCAATTCTGCATGCGCATTTTGCAAATGGACAAGAGAGGTATACTTATGCAGCGTCTCAATTGTGAGAATCCAGTCTGCCCGGTATAGAAAACGCGTTACATGACAGGGCCGGATAAACAGACCTTCTTCATTCAAATCTAATCCCCATAAACAGGTCTTGACACTAGGTAACCACGTGCCTTGTCATCTGAATCTGGACTTAAGTGCTGAGAGTTGATGTCCCCATATATTGAGTGAGCTGTCGGTGTACACAATTTTGCAAACATTCATCATAACTTCCATTTCACTTTTGCTTGCAATGACAAAAGGCCTAGTTCGTATCTAATGAGCACAGCAGGAACACAATTCGGTAGTTTCAGTACTCGCCTCCACAAATAGCCTTCCAGCACCTCTAATTTCTCCCAGATCCACGGATGCATAGTTTCTATACCATATAGTTTGGGCACCATTTTTGCCTCATAGTACTTCACAGCTGGTCCTAGGGAGAACTTCCCAATTTTGTTAAAAACGTTCACTGATAGAGTCGAAAGAACAGAGGCCTTACTCATATAGTACTCCCACATGCAATACTTCATGGGTCTACTGAACACCGGAAGACCCAGATCAATCAGATTATCCATCTGTTCTATTTGTGCTTCATTGATGGACCATTTCCTTTTAATTACACTGCATTTAGTGGTCAGTTCCAAGATTTTAGTTTCCATTCTGCTTGCATATTGTGTAAAGGCCTTTAACACTCTGGAGGCCCAGCCGTGTACAGGCAAACAATAAATAGTCGTCCACGCAGGACATCCAGGTTTATCTCTCCATGCTCAATTTAGGGAGGATGCAAGCAACCAGTCTCAGGTATTCGTTGATACATGCCAGAAACAGATTAAAGAGGCAGGGTGCCAATACACAACTCTGCCTGAGGCCCAATTTTGCTTCAATTTTCCTACTTAGGGACCACATTCATATTTAATCCGACTTGAGTGTTAGACGATTCATGGAGCTTGATTAGAATATTCAGCAGTCCATCCGCCAGACCCCACGTCGCCAACCTGACCCATAGGTTCTCCCTATCCACTCGGTCAAAGGCCGACGAGAGGTCAACATGCACCACATAGATCAACTCATATGTCTTAGATATAGATTGAAAATTGCTTTGTGAATCTGTCCCTTAACCCTCAGCAATGCCCTGACACCTCCCAACAGCAGAAGGTGACAGTTTGAAGGTCAAAACACATAGGTCCTGATTTACAAAGCATTTTTCAATTGAGCCATTGAAAAGGACTTTTGTAAATCAGGCCCATAGGCAGCACTGCGTGTGGTGAGGAAAGAAGCTGATCTGCACTTTCATATTCATAATTAGGGCTCTCGGTTTTCTGGGTTTACTGATTTTACATATAAATAAAGATGGCAACCACTCCGATTGCTTTCAGTATGTATTTGTAAAAAAATGAAAAAACAGGAATTCATGCGTCTTATTTTTAGCTCTTCAGGTTGTCAATCATGCCTTGCAGGCCAATAGCTCTGCAAATTAACATAACTGAGAAGTCAAAAAAGTGATTAGTTTCACTTTGAAAATGTTTAAAAGGCCACTGAGATATTTATCATGTAAGCATAAAAATAATTTGATTTTGTTTTTGGGGTGAACATGGATCTTGGCTGGATGGGCAAGAACTCATCCAGCTCTATGAGTTTTCCATTACAGGCATCAAAGCGCTATAATTTGTATTTGAATGAATGCAGAAAACCACTGGTTGCAATTTTGTGGATACATAAAGAAAAAAATGACAAAAAATGAACACGGCTAAATACAGACAGAAATGTTGAAAAAATAAATACCATATGACCAGGAGTTTTTTTATTTTATATGAGTACCTGGGAAGAGTCAACCAGAATGAAACAAACATTCTGATTCGTCATCGCCAGGTCCATACCTCGCCGAGAATCCCTCTTCCGGGTTCCATTCCTTTGTCCGCGCTGGCGGGTGTGGCAGCCCCTAAGCCAATGAGGAGGCTCGGAACGGGGCCATCCCCACTCCGAGCTTCCTCATGGCTGTAGGCCGCCATTCTCCCCTGCCGGGGATGCAGGTAAGATTTTTTTGTTTTTTTTTTCCTTCCCCTCCACCCCCTGCAACCAATCCCCTCCCCACCCTCGCAACCCCACTTACCTTCTTTTCTGTCCTTTTTTGGGTGCGAATAAGCCGGGAAAACATTGGTTCCCAGCCGTCCGCTTCCGATGGCCACCATGGAAAGGGAAAATGGACTCTGTTTTTCCTTCCCTGGCGGCCATTTTCTTTGAATTGTTTTTTTTTCTGTTTCCTGAAACGCTGCAGCATTTCGGGGCAGAAAAAGATTGCTTTTACTAATAGCAACATTACCCTCGCCGTGGGGCCATTACAGAGTCAGGTAATGCACCGGGGCCTTCATTAAGGCACTTGCTTCACTTGGGCCTGTAACTATGGCCCCGGGGTATATCCTGACTCAGTAATGGCCCAGCCGCTTGGGGCATATTGCTTAAATATAGCTGGTAAGCGTGCTGCAAAGATGGTAATCAACTAAATAAAATGAATCATTCTACTAAAATGTATTCCATGACCAAATTAACAATAATTGTTGCCCTTCACTAAACTGTATGAAACAAATGATCACTTTCAAGTCATAGATAGTGCAATATTTTTAGCACATAGAAGTCATTATTGAACACCTTTAAACCAAATAGAATGTTCAGAATGTAGTCAATGACTTCTGGCATTGATTGCATTCCCATCATTCTGATGTAAGAAGCAAACAAGGAAACAGAAGAAACCAGTGATCAACATTCAAGAAACAAGACATTCCCTCTCTGCAAGTATGTCCCTTTCACTGCCCTGTCAATGTGAAAGGCACGTCCAGTTTTATTTACCAAAGTGAGAGGTAAAGCATGGAAAAATACTTTCACGTAACTATAGAAAACCTGTCAACTTTTACACCCAATGCATGATCAGGTTGAAGCCATTCTAATTTTAGCTAACTCAAAACAAAACCACATTTAACCTAACATCGAGTTTTGTCCATTTAGTATATTACATTATTATCTCACTTCTTTACTTCATCACCACAACTCCAGAATCTACATTACTATCAACAATGGCCATCCATAGCCTTCTAGACCTCGAGAGGGGGTATTATTGCTTGCGAGAATGGCCATTTCCTAATTTATAAAGTAGGGACAGGCCATTATCCTGTGATAATGACCCTTACTGCTGTCTATAAGGCTACAGTACAACAAGATGTTTCTGTGGTATCTTTTACTCTATGTCTTCCTGCATGACAATAAAAGGCTACGCCCTCAGTAGGTCTAGTCAGACCGCCCATCATGATTTCGCGATCCGGCACGCAAAAAATGCTGTGAAAATGTCTGTTTTTAAAAAAGCATGAAAATGGCTTTTTTTTTGTTGCAAAAACTGAGTTTAAAAAAAAGAATACTAAGGGCCAATCATGTTCTGACATTTTTTTTTTGGTGCAAGTAATGTAATGCACATTTCATCACTTGCGCCTAGCCCAATACACAAAGGAGATATGAATCGGCGCCTATGGGAAGTGCCCCTTCAGATTTGCTGTTTTACCTCTGCACATTTATTCTAATGAGGGGGCGTTTTTTGTGCATTTAAAAGCACATCCCAAATTCACAAACAGGGTGCGCTTTTAAATGTGCAGAAAACGTAGGCAACCCCATGCGCCTGCTTGAAATAAGCGCAGAGGGATGCACATTGCATAATAGGGTCTTTCCTGCCCCTGCCATGTAATTCTTATTTAAGTTTCACAGCAGAGGTATGAACAGCTGCTGTCTCACTTCCATTTCTATTCCTCGGATTGGACAGAAATGTTTTTTGTTTGCATCACACTTTATAGTGACAGGCCCTCTAAGGGTCTTTCATAGTGTAGTGCACTGAGAGCCTGTAGAACAATGGTGTCAGGAGACCACTCCCAGCAGTAATGTATGTGAGGTGGGGGCCAGCACATCATTTGTGCTACAACTCTGCCCCCTGGAAATGGTCAGGTCACCTTTGAGAATAAGGTGACCTGCTCATTTAATTCCAAAAATGGGGCATCTAAAAGCAGCACATCCTCTTCTCTATTTTTAGATGCTCCTTTTTTGAGGATCTGCCCCGAAACGTACATTTACAAAAAAAATAGTCATAATAGGAGGGTTAAAGAGAGAGAGTGGTAGCAATGGGCAATAAAGCAGAGAGGGAGGGCAGGTCCAGATTGGAAGACAGGATGGGGAAGAGCGCAATAGAATTGGAAAAAGTATACAAGATGCAGAAGAAGCGAGAAAGAATGAAGAATTGTAGATTGCAAGATGAACTGAGGAAGTGCAAGGTATGGTTGGGAGCATGATTTGGAGTGTGGCAGGACATTACGAAAAAAACTTCCCATTAAAAGTTCCTGTTCCTCCTTTTTATTCCATCTGACTGATCCACATCTTACCCCACTTAGCGAGGTAAACTAACAAAAAGAATTACATCAACATTAAATACATATAACAAAACATCCTACAAGGTGAGCTCCTCAACATAATAGATGTGAAAAGTCTCTGGAGGATGGCTCAGGGGCAACACGCTCGCCTTGGAAGCAAGACGATGCTTAGCAACACAGGTTCGGTCCCCGCGTCCGCACTTTTAAACCTCTGGGTATTAAGCACATTATAAATAACCAATTACAAAAACAGTTCTGTTAAAAAAAATGTTTTATAATGAATCAAAAAAGGGTTCTAAAAAATAAATACATCGTGTCAGGCCGTCCATAGTAGAATAACATCTTACAATGTGAAAAAACATAAATCTAAACAAGAAAATCACCTAACTATAAATACAACTCTAACTCCCACTTAAAATAGTTAGTGAATCCATCACTAAACACCCCAAATTTGTTGCAATAAGTCTGAGACGGTCAATGTCAAGCTGACGTTTCGGCATATATTTTTCTTCAAAATGCCTTCATCAGGACCTAGACCAAGCTTCCTTCATATCTGTGCATCACACCCAAATTTGAATCAGCCTTCACCATGAGTACATTCAATGCAGTCTAAACATATAAGAACAATCAGGAATGCCTTATATTAATATTTAAGATAAAACTCATTCTGCATCTTGTACTATTCTTAATTTAAGTAGAACAGTTAGCTTTGACAGGACTACTCACCCCAAATGTGTCTTTAAACTGTGCAGCATCAAACATTGAAAAGACAACATGTCAATCAAGACTCTCATCATGATTTGGGAAGGCAATGTAGATTTGCTTAAGACTTTTTTGTGATTGACGAAAATAGCTGTAGAAATAATATACAGTTTACCAGCAAATAATCTGTTTACAAAATACATTTTCTATATTTGGGAATTCTAGTTGAAGAAGGTAGTTTGATATGCGATCTCCCACAGACCGCAATACTCTGCTTCATTTTAATAGCTCTCATCCTTATTACTCTAGAGCTATTTTACTATATGGGCAGTATTTCCAACTCAGGATGAACTGTACAAGGCTAGAGGACTTCAAACATCATGTATCAGAGATAGACAGTAGGCCGATCAAAAGGGGCTATCCAAAAAAATGATTAAACACTCAAAAAAAGAGCAAGATATACTCCATGTAATTTTGATTTATTATACAATTATTTTTAACAAAACATTACTTTTCACATTGATTGTGTTAAAGGACTCACCTTGTAGTATGTTTTGATATATGTTTTTAATGTTGATGTGATTCTTTGTATTTGCCTCACTAAGTGGAGTAAGATGTGAATCGGTCAGATGGAATAAAAGTGAATTGGCTAAGTATGACTTTGAATGTTTATCATATGTCTTAGATATAGATTGAAAACTGTTTTGTGAATAAGTCTCTTAACCCTCAGCAATGCCATGACACCTCCCAACAGCAGAAGGTGACAGTTTGAAGGTCAAAACACATAGGTCCTGATTTACAAAGCATTTTTCAATTGTGCCATTGAAAAAGACTTTTGCAAATCAGACCCATAGGCAGCACTGACTGTGGTGAGGAAAGAAGCTGATCTGCACTTTCATATTCATAATAAGGGCTCTCGGTTTTCTGGGTTTACTTATTTTACATATAAATAAAGATGGCAACCACTCCGATTGCTTTCATTATTTATTTGTAAAAAAATGAAAAAGCGGGAATTCATCAGTCTTATTTTTAGCTCTTCAGATTGTCAATCATGCCTTGCAGGCCAATAGCTCTGCAAATTAACGTAACTGAGAGGTCCAAAAAGTGATTAGTTTCACTTTGAAAATGTTTAAAAGGCCACAGAGATATTTATCATGTAAGCATAAAAATAATTTGATTTTGTTTCTGGGGTGAACATGGATCTTGGCTGGATGGGCAAGAACTCATCCAGCTCTATGAGTGTTCCATTACAGGCATCAAAGCACTACCATTTTTATTTGAATGAATGCAGAAAACCACTGGTTGCAATTTTGTGGGTACATACAGAAACAAAATGACAAAAAATGAATACGGCTCAATACAGACAGAAATGTTGAAAAAATAAATACCATACGACCAGGAGTTTTTATATTTTATAATAGTACCCGGCAAGAGTCAACCAGAATGAAACAAACATTCGGATTCGTCATCGCCAGGTCCATACCTCGCCGGGAATCCCTCGTCCGGGATTCCATTCCTTTGTCCGCGACGGGGGGTGTGGCAGCCCCTCAGCCAATGACGAGGCTCGGAACTGAACAGGGCTATCCCCACTCCGAGCCTCCTCACAGCTGTAGGCCGCCATTCTCCCCCGCCGGGGGTGCAGGTAAGATTTTGTTTTTCCTTCCCTTCCACCCCCCTGCAACCAATCCTCTCCATACCCTCCCAACCCCACTTACCTTCTTATCTGTCCTTTTTTGGGTGCGAACAGGCCGGGAAAACTTTGGTTCCGAGCGCTTTCACTTCTGATGGCCACCATGGAAAGGGAAAACTAACTCCGTTTTTCCTTCACTGGCGGCCATTTTCTTAGAATTTCTTTTAGATTGTGTTAGAGGACTCACCTTGCAGTATGTTTTGTTATATGTTTTTAATGTTGATGTAATTCTTTGTATTAGTTTGCCTCACTAAGTGGGGTAAGATGTGGATCGGTCAGATGGAATAAAAGTGAATTCGATAAGTATGACTTTGAACAGGAAAAATGTTGAGTAATGTTTTGAATAGTCCTCAGTTCTTGTAGGTAGAGGATAGCAATTGTATGTTTTGGAGTATGGCAAAGCCCGGGGAGCTTGGGTTGTGAATTGGCAGTGTGACAGAACATGTGAGTAGGTGCATGACTGGCAGAGTTAGAGGATTAGGAGTGTAAGTTGTGATGGGGAATTGGTCAGGGATGTTTGTGAGTGCGATGTGTACCCACTTGGGGGATTGGAGAACATAGAAGTGGAAAAACTTCACCATTACAACTGATAATAAACAACACAAATAATAATATTAAGTAAGAAAGTACATTCAACCAACAATGTAGAATAAAATAAACACTGTTTTGGCAAGCCTGGTACATCTGGGACTCTTCCTATTAAATTGATACAAAGGGGCAAATAGTGACAACCTAGCTCTTTTGTGGCCTCACATACTGCCTTGTTCTTGCAACCTGCCAATCTTTGACTCTGTGGTCAATAAAATATGTGTCGCAAACATGCTGCAATAAATACAATTTTGTGCCACAGAATTAGCTTTTTTATGCTGCAAATATTCCATTTCATGCTGCAATATTTTCAATTTCATGCCGGAGAGTCTGTCTAGTAAACATATCTTTGAATCATTTTATATAATTTAGCATACTTATATCTAGCATTATATAGTTGACCAGCTATAGAAAAGGAGATTCACAGACAGATAGATATAGATTGGGACAGATCAGTATAGAGAGTGAAATGGATAGATATAGAGGGAGATAGATATGTATATATAGAGAGAGAGTCTGATCAATATGGTGAGCAAGACAGATCAACATAGAGAGTGAGACCAATTAAAATAGAGGCTGAGATAGATATAGAGAGCAGGCTAGATCAATACAGAGAGCAAGACAGAACACTATAGAGAGTGAGATAGATATAGAGATTGAGACAGATCACTATAGAGAGTGAGATAGATAGATATTGAGCTAGATATAGTAAGTGACACAGTTCAATATAAGGAGTGACACATATCAATAAAGAGAGGGAGATGGATCAAAATGGGTAGTGAGAGAGAACAATAGGGGCAATGAGACAGATTGATACAGTTAGTGAGACAGATCAGTATAGAGATCAAACTAAACAGATATCGAGAGCTTGATAGACCGATATAGAGAGCGAGACTGATCCGTATAGAGAGCGAGCCAGAAAGATATAGAGAGTGGGATAAGCAGAGATAGAGAGCAAGACAGATCAAGATACGGAGTGAAATAGATCAATATAGAGAGGGAGACGGATCAAGATAGTGGGTGAGACAGCTCCATATAGAGTGCCAGATAGATAAAAAGAGCAAGACAGATCAATATGTGGAGCGAGGCAGATTAGTATAGGGCAGGGAGGATAGATGAGTGGCAAGCTTCTCGTCTTGACAAGTCAATGCCGAACAACATGGGTTTGAAACACTGCAGTGGCCCGACTCCAGCACAATATATATATATATATATATATATATATATATATATATATATATATATATATATATATATTAGACAAACCAACTGAGCCCTTCTGGTGAAATAATAAATTACGAGGTACAAGAAAGAGTGTTCAGGGATGTGGCTAGGAGCATTGCATGGCATCAGTGCCCTCGCTGGAAAGGTTTATGTAGCCTACATTGTTTTTCTTTTGGCTCCACATTGGTTGAATTCCTTCTTTCTGGGGGGGAGCATTCCAGAACACATACATGAATGTTACATGGCACAGTTAGCGCACCCTGAATGTCAGATTGCTCCCAAACCAAATTTATGACTGCCAATTTGGCAAAAACCTATTAAAGTAGTGCTAATTATCGGGGACCGTCGGTATGATTTGCCTGTAATAACACGTAGAGTTTTTCAGTTAAGTACACATGTACCCAAAAATGATTTAATAATACAACACGAAGTGATTACCATGATATATGTCATTCTGACAGTGAATCTTTGTAACTGTACGCCCCAATCCTTTTTGATTTTGGAATTAATATTATTTAAACAATACATGCATCAGTGAACAATGTATTTTTGCAATACTCTTTGAGGCACTAAATGGTGGACCGTGGTTTCTGTAGCCCTAGAGTGGAGTTAGCATCTGCAATTACAGTCTACACATGAGAGATATATATGCTCCATCTGACATTGTAATAAATAATATTACCACCTATTAATGTAGCGCTCCATGCCTGTTTTCTCCCAGTTCTAAGTACTGTAATCCATTATTTTGAAATTACATACATGAGTTACAGCCCTGGCATGTTCAGATTCAAACATATGGTATTGCGTTGATTCATCCCCAACCGTTTTTTCAAAATCATTTTTTCGACAAAATTATTTTGAAATAACTAATCAAAATATATGGAGTGTACGTGGATACAAGGGTTTCGGAGGGGGTCGGGTAGGGTTTATATTATATAGGCTAAGTGGGGTTTGGGGACACCCTGCCAAATATAATGGCGGCCCCCAAATATAAAAAAAATAACATTCAATGAGTTTTTTTCCAGATAATTTTGTCAAATAAAATTATTTTGAAAAAACTCATGTCGTTGTAGGGACATCAAACACAATCGTATGTCCCGCAGAGGGGAGGTCAGGTGTCTGGGGTGAGTGATTAACTTTGTGATTAACCCTCAGTCGTTGTCAGCATTTTAGCGCCAGTGCATATGGGCTGGTCTGCGCTGGACGCATGGGCACACAAGCCGAACAGTGCACACCCTGCTCCGGATTAGAAATCTCTCCATGCGTTAGAGTTTCCTGAGTTGAAGACGGTTTATTTTAAATTGGGATTATGTAAAGACACCCTGATGAAGGACATACATTATATTTTGAGCATTCTGTTTTTGAACAATTGACTTATTTACATAAAGTACCGTTATAATTTTACCTCAAACGTCATGTACTGAATTAAATTCATCCAACCAAAAGAGTGGTTACAAGGGTGTGCAGCCCACACGAAGGCTAGTTAGCCTAGGTCACTTATTTGTTATTGTTATTCTGCTTTCCCGGCACGGAGGCACGACACAGTGGGTTGCACCCCACTCACAATTCTATGGAAATTAATGAAATACAATTTCTAATTATCTTATTTAAGCTGCGACAAGATAAATAGTGGTGCCGACTCACCATAATAATGATTGAACCCTCCAAGCATACCTGCCATTGTATCACTGCAGTGTTGGGAGGGCGGGGGCGTCTAATTGACTCACTCATGTTGATACTGCTAGATGTCCCTGATGAAGCCACTGTGCCTGTCAAAACCTTGTGGGATGTCATAATGAACGGTATCATGCAATGGTCATTAAATGTATAGTTATATTTGTGCTACAGTGTCCTCTTCCCTTGTTAATTAAACTGGCATTGGTCTTCAAATTGGGGGGGGCACCCTCCCCTCAGGGGCGTGGGGGGGGAGGGTGTCCTGCTGCATGGGAGGGCACAGCCCCATAGCCTGAAAATAGCAATTAAAAAAACTGGTTAAAAAAAAAGCTGCCGCGCGATGGTATGTACTATCGTGCATATCCCATACCAATATGGCCCCTGCTGCACATGCTTTGTGTCACAGGGCCAAGCTTAGGGGCAGTGGGCGTGGCTGATTCAGGAAACGAACACAAATGGAAGAGCAAGAAAGTACACTTCCAGGTGTATTATTTCCATCTGGAGCAGAGGAATGGCAGAGCGAACAAGGCGTCTTGACTGGCTGTGGCCCCAGGTAAGCGTAGCTTGCTCCTGTGTGGGAGTGGGATGGGAGAGCACTGGGACTGCTCCGAGCAGGATGGAGAGCCCAGGGACTGCTAGGAGTAGGGTGGGGGAGCTCTGGGACTGATTGGAGTGGGGTGGTGGGAACCAAGTGACTGTGTTGGAAGAGGAGTGGGCTAGACCAGGGACTGTGATGGGAGTTGGGTGGATGGGGCCCAGGGACTGTGTTAGGAGAGGGGTGAGGGCAGCCCAGGGACTGCATTAAGAGAACGGTGGGGGAGCCCACGTACTGTGCTTGCAGGGGCCTGGGTGTAGCCCAGGGACTGATGCGAAAGGGGTGGATGGAGAGAGCCCAGGGACTGCTGAGAGAGTGGTGGTTGTAGCCCCGGGGCTGTGCTGGAAGAGGGGTGGGATAAACCAAGGATTGCTGGGTTAGGGAGGGGGAGGCCACAGTCTCTGCTGAGAGAGGAGTGTGGGAGCCCAGGGACTGAGTTGAGTGAAGGAAGTCCTGGAATTGAGTGATGACATGCAAATGTTCATGATGATTGAGACTTATGAGGTATGCAGTGATTTTACCGAATTAAACATAACTATTAAAATATATATCTAAACATTTTTGCCCAAACAATACTGAATCTTTTAATATATAGTGGCGGTAGTGGCCGTGTAGTTATGGTTAAGTTGCTAATCCCATAGGAAGAGCACTTTCTGGGTAGCTTATAACTTTGCTCCCTCTGGACGAATCCTCAAAAAAAGGTATATGGCCCACTCTGAATCTTTTTTCAAAGTTTGGTGAGGCTTGGTCCAGGCGGGGACAAAGTTATAGGCGGGGTCCCAAAATTTCTTTTTTTCCCATAGACATAATGGGAAAAAACTTTGCTCACGCCTACAGCCCAAACCGCTGGACGGATTTAGACCAAATTTGCGGCAGGAGCGGCGGCTTGGTCCCGAAAGCGTGCTTTTGTTAATTTGGTGTAAATCCGTCCAGTCATTTTCTTTTAAATGACCAAAACGTAAGGGAAAATAAGTTAGTGATATCTATGTCCGCTCTGCGGACTCGCTTCCCTGTTCGGTCTGCGGACTGGCCTCTGATTGGCTGCACTGTCTGCGGACTGGCATCCGATTGGCCAGAAAAATTCACAGACTTTTGCGTGGTCCGCGGACACCGGGACGTGGCAGCTGATTGGATGGTGTGAAAACGTGAAATGTGCCTGTTTTCCTGAAACACCCACCATCTTGGTTCGCGGACTTGTCACGGAGCATTTCACTTGTCAAACTCGACAAACAATCTCTGGGGATGTGGGGGGATGAGGATTGGATTGGATATGGCCATAAGAAGGCAAAAAACAGGTTGTTTCACCCCCCGAAAGTCTGCAAACACTCTGGATGTCCTGGGACAGTCCTGTGGTGTTCGCGGACACTTTAGATGTCGTAGGACATCTATACCTATTTCTGCATTACACGGTTGGATAAAAGCACTTTTTGGATGGCTTATAACTTTTGCGCCACTCAATGAAACTGCATGTAATTTTGCAATTTTATCCTAGAACTAATCCTGAATGGTTTTGCAAAATGTTTTGGGATTCTGTCAAGAGGGGGCAAAATTAGATGGGGGTCCCAAAATATTGTAAAGGCATATAAATGTGGTGTCATTTGACAAATCTGCACAACATTTGGCAAAATGATTTTGGATCTAGATATAAATTGTTTTCTAAAGTTTGGTGGGATTTTCTCAAGAGGGGGTGAAATTAGAGGGGGGGTCTCAACATTTTTGATGGCTTATAACTTTATTGCTATTTGACGAATGTGGACAAAAGGTTTGAGAAAGATTATAGACCAAACCTTCAATGTTTGTGTAAAGACTGAATGGATTTGTCGAGTGGTGGCTAAGTTATATGACTATTGTCTGTACACACATTTTGACGCTGTAAAAAAATAAAACATGGGCGGATTTCGAGCAAACTCGTGAGGAGCATTGGCAAGGACATTAAAGCATGGTTTTGCAAATGTGCCCGTGTTTTATTTTTGGACAAGTGTAATAATGTAGGTACAAAAAATAGTCCTATACCTTTGGTGACCGCGGTATAGCCTGTAGCCGTGGGCAGTAGCCAGATTGTCTGGGTCATGGCATCTATGTTTTAGCACCCTGGGTTCCCGCTTTGGGAACCAAGGGTGCTAATGGCCTTTATCCACCATTTCACGGGCTGCAATGGACGATAATGGTCCGTAGCTCTCCTTATTTATTTATTTATAATGCACCAATGCCTGTAACATCAGGCTGTGTGGTTACAGTATTTGTAGAGGAAGATGAGGTGGAGGAAGGCAGCTTACTACTTGCTGAGAAAGGCACAACCTTTCTGAGAGCATTGCGGTCATTGGATTTGGTGTGGTGGTGTATGGAGGTGGTCCTGTAAGAGTACTGTCCAGGTAGTCTGCGACTGAGTAAAAAATTGCACTCAGTGCATTTCACTTTGGTAGCTTTAGTCTTTGGTACACTCCCAACAGTAGCAACGAACTGGCACACGCATTATTCAATCTTGGTGCTAGAAGTAGGTACTTCCTCTACCTCATCTTCTTGGTCCTTTTCATTGTCTTTGAAAGTACTGCACTTTTTTTGTTATGAAGGTCCTCCAGCTGGTGGTGGTGGTTGTGGCACTTGGGGAGGAGGGATGGCAATAACTGATTCCATTTTTAAGATAAAAAGCAGTTTTGATACATTTCTTCCAAGTATGTACTGTGTACTAGATTGGTAATGGATAATGAGTACGAAAAGGTGTAGGGAGTGTGCTAGGGAAATTTTGAAGTTGAAAGTTCCTAGATCAGTAGAAAATGCAGTCCCGAACTGTCCGAGAAAAACAGATCTTATCGTGCAGTGTGGACGGGTTCTCGGACACGTCATCATGTCGCGCGCCAGCGTATGGTCATGTGGCACTGTCCGGAAGGTCCGCAATGAAGTCAGATGTTCGTAGATGTTTACGGATGCAAAACTAGTTGAAATAGTTGCAAAAAGTTTATAGAAGTGTTAAAAATGCTTTTAGAAGGTGGGAAATGGCAGGCAGTTTTAAGGTGACACTTTGTAAATTGGACACAAATATTGTTATATTTGCTAAGTATGATATTAGTAAGTTGTAGGAAAATAGCATGCACTGGTAAAAAAAACTTGGTTAAAGGGATGTTATGGTTAAGTTGCACTAATAAAAACCTATGAAATGAACTGAAAAAACTTTGTTAAAGGGACGTAATGGTTAAGTTGCACTAATAAAAACCTATGAAATTCACTGAAAAAACTTTGTTAAAGGGACGTAATGGTTAAGTAGGACTAATAAAAACCTATGAAATTCAATGAAAAAACTTTGTTAAAGGGACGTTATGGTTAAGTTGCACTAATAAAAACCTATGAAATTCAGTAAAAAAACACTGTTAAAAGGACGTTATGGTTACAAGTAAAATCGAAAAACCCCAGAAATTCGACAGTATGACAAGCTAAGCAACCATAACTCCCGCCACCACCGTGCACTGCTAAGACTAACAGCCAGGACATCAAAGATGACATCGCAAATATCATTGATGACATCACTGATGACATCACATGTCTAGCCCCTTCTTTTTTGTTCACTGCCATATCTAGGCCAGGTGGGTCTATTTACTGACAGTCAGAAAGTTAACTTTCAAAAGGTATTACATTTATGGATATTGCTATTCTCACATGTTCTAACACTACTTTCCTTAGAATTTAATCACATTTTATGATGTACATATATAGGGGAAGAAGCAGGCCTGAAACACAGAAATCATTTTTGTGCGTGAATACAATCATGTAGATTATACACAGTTTCTAATGATATTGCCTCTTGTTTGCTTACTATACTCTCCATATATAAGCCCCATATTTGTATGCATTGTAGTCTATTTATGTTTTGTGTGTATTAGTAGAAATATGTAGTAAGTGATGCATTATTAGCTACTTAGTACATGTTTCACAGACCTGAAAGGTCTGATACAGAAGCATTCACTGTTTTATTATATGACTTTGGAAAGTTACAAATATAGCACCTCTGTGATGTATGCTGCAGCCAATAACTACATTTCTTTGTGAGTAGGTTCCTGTACTAGAAATAATACTGCAATAGAATTTTCTTTAGAACACTACATTGTGTGATGAAGTATGTAGTTTATTACACATCTCCCGATAATCCCTGATACTTTTTTGCCAACATTACATTCACAACCCCTTGTATGAAAAGTAAATGCCCATGTGATGTCATCAGTGATGTCATCAATGATATTTGTGATGTCATCTTTGATGTCCTGGGTGTTAGTCTTAGCAGTGCACGGTGGTGGTGTGAGTTACGGTTGCTTAGCTTACCATAACTGTTGAATTTCAGGGGTTTTTCGATATTACTTGTAACCATAACGTCCTCTTAACAACATTTTTTTTACTGAATTGATCTATATATATATATTCACTGAACAAACTTTGTTAAAGGGACGTTATCGTTATGTTGGACTAATAAAAACCTATGAAATTCAAAGAAAAAACTTTGTTAAAGGGACGTCATGGTTTCAAGGAAAATTGAAAAACACCAGAAATTCGCCAGTTACAGTAAGATAAACAACCATAACTCACGCCACCACCGTGCACTGCTAAGACCAACAAAACATGTATGGACTCCACCTACTTTATATTTCTCAGTAAAGTACATGGACTCAAGATTTTCCATCATTTCCATTTGCATTTTGTGTTATGCTAATGGGAATATTGTGGCGTTCATCCTCCGTTCCAGGGACTGAAACGGGGGATACTGGCCCAGCAGCCCAAGTTATCAGCCCAAGCAAAGCGAGGGTGGATAACGAGGTCTCTGGCCATTATCCCCCCATTCCAGCCCCTGAAATGGGGGATCAAGGCCATTAGCACCCTAGGTTCCCAAAGCGGGAACCCGGGGTGCTAAAAAAGAGGATTTTTCTTCCTACACCGGGAGGCCTATGGTGTCCCGGTGTAGGAAGGAAAATCCTTTTCCAAGATGGCCACCATGAAAAGGGAAGGTGAGGGTTCCATACAAGGCCCCTCTTCGCTTTCCATGGCAGCTTGCAAAAGGCAAAAAGAGAACCCTATGACCCTATAACCACAAACATATTTTTCTTCCCTTTCAGATCTATCCTAATTTCGAATAGCTTTACCACAAAGCCAGTGTCAAATAATAAAACACTGGCACACTTGCAAAACCATGCTTGTAGGTCCTTGCCAATGCTCCTTACACAAGTTTGCTGGAAATCCACCCATGTTTTATTTTTTCAAAAGTGTCAAATGTATGCACATACAATCGTCATATAACCTAGCCCCCACTTGACTAAATCCATTCAGACTTTACGAAAACATCTATATATAGATCTATAACCATTTTGCAAACCTTTGTGTAGATTTGTCAAATGGCACCACATTTATAAGCCTTTACATTATTTTGGGACCCTCCCCTCTAATTTTGCCCCCTCTTCACAAAATCCCACCAAACTTCACAAAAACATTCATATCTAAATGTATTATCGGTTTCCCAAATTAAGTGTAGATTCGTCAAATGGCACCTCATTTATAAGCCTTTACATTATTTTAGGAACACCCCCCCCTCTAATGTTGCCCCCTCATGACAGTATCCCACCAAACTTTGCATACTCACTCAGAATCAGGGCAGACATATACAAGCATAATTAGATGCAGTTCCATTAAGTGCTGCCAATGTTATAAGCCATCAAAGAACTGCATTTCACCAACCCTGTAATGCTGAGGTGTCCACAAACTTTTCAGCACTGTTCGCAGACTTTTGTGACAAAAAAACACCTGTTTTTTTGCTTCTTGCAGCCATATACCATCCCATCCTCATCACCACTCATCTCCCCAGAGATTATTTGATATGTTTGACAAGTACAATGTTGTGTTTTTAATATGTTTTTACGGCGATGTCTGCGGACACCGACCACTGTCCGCGAATCCAAGGTAGCGGGCATTTCCAAAAATCTGACGCACTTCATACTCTTCACCATCCAATCAGCGAACACGTCGCATGTCCACGGACATGACGCAAGCCGATTAACCAATCGGTGTCCTGGTCGCAGACCGAACAGGGAAGGTTGTCTGCGGAGTGGACATAGATATCACCAATGTTTTGTGACCTACTTTTTGGTCGTTTTAAAAAAACTACTGGATGAATTTTCACCAAATTTACAAAAGCACGCTGTCGGGACCAAGCCGCTGCTCCTGCTGCAAATTTGGTGAAAATCTGCCCAGCGGTTTGGCCTGTAGGCATGAGCAAAGTTTTTCCCCCATTCAGTCTATGGGAAAAAAAGAAATTTTGGCAGCCCCCAAAACTTTGGCCCCCTGTAACGCTCACCTGATTCCCGTAGAGGTGCCGGTCTTGACTGGGCATATACCGTATCTTCAAAGGTGATGTGTAACACACGGCTGGCTCTTTGGGCTGGACCTCTGTGCACTGTATGTCTGGCTCGAAGGGTAAGATGTCTGCAGATAGAAAATGTGGGATTAATGAACTGGGTTATTGAATGTCTCTCTCTTCTTCCCTTTGTCTTCTCCTGTAGAACCCCAAAGGTTAACGCTCTCACCTTAGGTAAGTGAACGCCGTGCTCTCCATCTGCCTCGAGGCAGGGTGCTGTAACCAGTTTCTTCACTGGATAAGGGGAGCAGGCCTCTTGACTTCAGAGGACTGCTGTCCGTCGTTTACTGCACGAACGGTAAGTTTCGAGTAATTCTAATGTCTTTAAAGTCTTTAGTAATGATGTATCTTGTTTTGCAGGGTTCCGGCGATGGCGGATGGCGGATGGCGGGCTGAAGTGAGTTGAAGATGGAGCCCGTGTGATGAATAGAAGCGCCTGGAAGCACGTAAGTAAGCGCTTGTTGCCTGCTTCACGATGCGCTCTAACTGTCTTTTTATTTTGCAGGTACAAGTTCGGGGCGGCTGCAGGGTGCCGGAATACCCACTGGGTTAGATGTGGAAAGGAGTAATGGCACGTGAGTATTAAAGTTCCCCAATGTCTTTAAACGCACCTTGTTTTGTCTTTCAGATGTGGGATGCAGCGCCGAAGGCCTCCGGAGCGTGCGAAGAGTTGGTAAGCTTTTGTCTTTCAGATGCCGGAATGCAGTGTGGAGACCTCCGGAGCGCACGAAGAGTAGGTAAGCCTTTGTCTTTCAGATGCCGGAATGCAGCGCGAGGCGTTGGTGACAGCCGATGGACCAGGTAAGTGAAGAGCTGTCACTGAAGACCGTAATGCTAACCTGTTCTTTCTTGTCTTTATAGGTGTTGCTGAAGACTGGATTCAGAGGGTAAGCCTTTTTCCTTAGGCCCAGGATCAGATGCAGAAGACACGATGAGCGTTCTGCTGCTGAGGATGCAGAATAACGCAAAGCAAGATTCATCCATCGGGTGTGGTTTAAATAGTCTCCTGTAGTGCTTAGATGTCTCCTTCCACAGCCACGCCTAGGTAAGAAAAGAGTTCCTGCTTTCCAGAAGAGTTCCAGTGTTCTGAATCTAGGGAGTGGCTCCTGCCCCACCCAACAGGAAAAGTAGTTCCAAACAGAAGAGGATCAGAGATTCAACTGGCAGGCAAGTAAGCAGCATGGTCTGCTGCAGGTAAGTCCACCCAAGCATTATGAGCCCGGCGCTTCCAGCGCTGGGACTGGGCATATTTATGAGCCTGGTGCCACTGGCGCCAGGACTGGGTCCAAAAGGTCCCAATTGGGACTGGTTGGCACTCGGAACCTGGGTTATGGATCTGCTTCCAAGGGAGTTGGGAAAACCCTGACCTTTTGGAAGCAGAGATCATGACAGTACCCCCCCTCAAGGCCCCTCCCAAACCGGGCTTCTCCGGGGGTTTTGGCTTGTCAGGAAATGTTCGGTGAAATCTTTTGATTAGGCGAGGAGCGTGGACATATTCAGCAGGGTCCCAGGATCTCTCTTGGGGGCCGTAGCCTTTCCAGTCAATTAGGTAGAATAGTTTAGATTTGGAGATCTTGGAGTCCAGAATGCTTTTGACTTCAAACTCGAGTTCTCCATCAACTAGGATAGGTTTTGGAGATTTGGTTAGTCGGGTTTGAGGTTGCACGGGTTTTAATAGAGAGACGTGGAAGACCGGATGTATCTTCATGTGCGGGGGCAAGACCAACTTGACCGCTACTGGGTTTACTATGGTAGTGATGGAATAGGGACCAAGGTATCTTGGGTTGAATGTGCGTGGCCCTTTTAGAGGTAGATATTTGGTGGATAACCAGACTTGATCTCCTACTTGATATTGAGGGGCTTCCTTCCGATGTTGATCTGCTCCTTTCTTGTATTGTTCTTTAGCCCTTTGAAGGAGAGAAACAGCTTCCTTAAAGGCTTGGGTGATTGTAGAATGCAGGTAGTCTACTGCTGGTGTTTCAAGATCTTGGAGGGGATCCAACTCCGAGGTTCGAGGGTGACTGCCGTACAAAAGAAAAAACGGGGTTTTCCCAGTTCCCGAATGGACAGAGTTATTGTAGGCATATTCGGCTATCCAAAGGATGTCTTTCCAAGTTTTTTCAGTTTGTTGCAGCATGCAGCGTAAATACTGTTCCAGAGTTTGATTGGTCCTCTCGGTTTGTCCGTCGGTCTGAGGGTGGTGACTGGTCGATAGTCTCACATCAATTTGTGCCGACCGACAGCAACTTCGCCAAAAATGAGAAATAAATTGACTACCTCGATCCGAAATTAGAACCGAAGGAAAACCGTGCAGTCGGACGATGTTTTCGAGAAATTCTCGGGCCAAAGTTGCTGCTGTTGGCAAGCCTTTGAGCAGAATGAAATGCGCCATCTTGGAGAATAAGTCCACGATTACTAGAATCGTATTGTATCCGGAGCATGGAGGTAGATTGGTGATGAAGTCCATAGAAAGCGTATGCCAAGGGCGAGGTGGGATGTCAATAGGGCGTAAGAGGCCTGCTGGTCTTTCCTTTTGACTCTTGTTTTGGGCGCATACTCCACAGGACATTATAAAGTCTCTGATATCTTTTTTCCAAGACAGCCACCAGAAGTAGCGCTTGATCTCTTCTGAGGTCTTGGCCATACCGGGATGTCCATCCATTAAAGAATCGTGATAACAAGAGATTACTTTTTTCTGTAAATCTGTGCTGGGTAGGTATAATCGTTCTTGGAAATACAATAATTTGTCCTTTACTGCAAAGTCCTTTCCCTGCAGATGCCAATTCTGTATGTCTGCTGGAGTTACCAGATGCCTGGCTTTATCCTTAACTTCCTCTATGGATTCTGTGGCGATTACACCCAGAATTCTTTGTTCGGGAATGATTGGTACAGGTTTAGGGTTGATCAAGTGTTCTTCCACTCCCATCCGAGAAAGGGCACCAGCTTTACCGTTTTTTGTACCAGGTCGATAGGTAATTATAAAGTCAAACTCGGCAAAGAATAATGCCCAACGGAGTTGTCTAGAGGATTGGGCTTTTGCGGTTTTCAAATATTGCAGGTTTCGGTGATCCGTAATCACAGTAACGGTGTGTCGGGCCCTCAGCAGATAATGCCGCCAAGCCTTAAAGGCAGACTTGATAGCCAGAAGTTCCTTGTCAGTAATCGTGTAATTGATTTCAGGAGGCGAGAATTTGCGGGACCAAAATGCCACGGGATGCAACTGATTGGTTACCGGGTCCTTTTGTGATAGAACTGCCCCCATGGCAAGGCTTGAAGCATCAGTTTCCACGATGTAGGGGAGTTCGGGGCGAGGGTGTTTTAAGATTGGTGCAGAGATAAATTTAGTCTTCAAATCCTGGAAAGCTTGTTCCGCCTCGGTAGACCATTCAAAACGTTTGTTTTTCTTTAACAAGGCAGTGATGGGCTGGACTATTCGAGAGAATTCGGGGATAAACCTGCGGTAAAAGTTAGCGAAGCCTAACATGCTTTGCACACCTTTTACGGAGGATGGTGATGGCCATTTGAGAACTGCATCGACCTTCTTTGAATCCATACGCACTCCGCCAGGTGATAATATGAATCCCAAGAATTCAACTTCAGTCACGTTGAAAACACATTTTTCCAACTTAGCGAAAAGTTTGTGTTGACGCAATCTTTCGAGGACCATTTTCACGTGTTTCCGATGTTCAGATTCCGATGAAGAATAAACGAGGATGTCGTCAATGTAAACAACAACACACACATCTATGAGCTCTCTGAGGACATCGTTCATAAAATATTGAAAGGCGGCCGGGGCATTACAAAGTCCGAAGGGCATGACCTGATATTCAAATAGCCCATACTTGGTGCGGAAGGCCGTCTTCCATTCATCGCCCTCTTTTACTCGTACCAAGTGGTAAGCTCCTCTAAGATCCAGCTTTGTATATATGCATGCTTTTCTGACTTGGTCCAGGAGTTCAGGGATCAAAGGTAACGGATATCTATTCTTAACGGTGATCTGGTTCAGGGAGCGATAATCTATACAAGTTCTAAGGTCTCCTTCCTTTTTTGGAACGAAGAACAAAGCTGAAGAAGCAGGGGACTTGGAAGGACGAATAAACCCATTTGCCAGGTATTGATCCAGGTATTGTCGAAGGTGAAGGTTCTCAGGCTCGGTGAGGGCATAAATTCTACTACAAGGAGGAGTAGATCCAGGTATCAGGTCGATCTGGCAGTCATAAGACCTATGAGGAGGTAGAGAGTTAGCCTGATCCTTCCGGAAAACATCTTGGTATTCTAGGTATTCGGGAGGTAACTGGGGAGTCTCTGAAGAAATTGCTGCCAGTGCAACACCAGGTGGAGGGTGACAAGTAGAGGCACATTCTGGAAACTGGACCGTTCTTGCTCGCCAATCGATCAGAGGATTGTGTTTCTCTAACCAAGGTATTCCTAGAATAATCTGAAACTGAGGGGCCTTGATCACATCGAACACGATCTTCTCATGGTGTCCATCTTGACTTACTAGCGTCACTTCTTGAGTGGTATGCGTTACTGGCCCGGAGGCTATCTCCGTACCATCCACCGTAGTAATGACGTCCTTTACAGCCTTGGGACAAAGAGTTAGATTCATCCTCAAAACCATTTCATGATCCACATAATTGCTGATGGCACCGCTGTCGACGTAAGCTTCAATTGCATGTAATCGATCCGGATTATCAGGGCTAATGAGGACCAGAGGTATCACCAAATGCGAGGTCACGGAACTGGTTTTCACGCTCGGCAAGAGGACCTCTATTCTTGTCGGGCTAGATCATCTGTTCGCTCCTTGGAAATAATCAGTTCCCTTCTTAGAGCGTTTGTTTCCTGACGGGCTGCATGCACTTCTGCCCTTAGTTCCCCAAGTAACTGGGCTAGCTGGTCGGTATCTGAGGTTTCCATAGCGCCTGGACGGGAGTTATGTGGTAGGCTTTGCGTTCTGTAACGCTCACCTGATTCCCGTAGAGGCGCCGGTCTTGACTGGGCATATACCGTATCTTCAAAGGTGATGTGTAACACACGGCTGGCTCTTTGGGCTGGACCTCTGTGCACTGTATGTCTGGCTCGAAGAGTAAGATGTCTGCAGATAGAAAATGTGGGATTAATGAACTGGGTTATTGAATGTCTCTCTCTTCTTCCCTTTCTCTTCTCCTGTAGAACCCCAAAGGTTAACGCTCTCACCTTAGGTAAGTGAACGCCGTGCTCTCCATCTGCCTCGAGGCAGGGTGCTGTAACCAGTTTCTTCACTGGATAAGGCGAGCAGGCCTCTTGACTTCAGAGGACTGCTGTCCGTCGTTTACTGCACGAACGGTAAGTTTCGAGTAATTCTAATGTCTTTAAAGTCTTTAGTAATGATGTCTCTAGTTTTGCAGGGTTCCGGCGATGGCGGATGGCGGATGGCGGGCTGAAGTGAGTTGAAGATGGAGCCCGTGTGATGAATAGAAGCGCCTGGAAGCACGTAAGTAAGCGCTTGTTGCCTGCTTCACGATGCGCTCTAACTGTCTTTTTATTTTGCAGGTACAAGTTCGGGGCGGCTGCAGGGTGCCGGAATACCCACTGGGTTAGATGTGGAAAGGAGTAATGGCACGTGAGTATTAAAGTTCCCCAATGTCTTTAAACGCACCTTGTTTTGTCTTTCAGATGCGGGATGCAGCGCCGAAGGCCTCCGGAGCGTGCGAAGAGTTGGTAAGCTTTTGTCTTTCAGATGCCGGAATGCAGTGTGGAGACCTCCGGAGCGCACGAAGAGTAGGTAAGCCTTTGTCTTTCAGATGCCGGAATGCAGCGCGAGGCGTTGGTGACAGCCGATGGACCAGGTAAGTGAAGAGCTGTCACTGAAGACCGTAATGCTAACCTGTTCTTTCTTGTCTTTATAGGTGTTGCTGAAGACTGGATTCAGAATGGTAAGCCTTTTTCCTTAGGCCCAGGATCAGATGCAGAAGACACGATGAGCGTTCTGCTGCTGAGGATGCAGAATAACGCAAAGCAAGATTCATCCATCGGGTGTGGTTTAAATAGTCTCCTGTAGTGCTTAGGTGTCTCCTTCCACAGCCACGCCTAGGTAAGAAAAGAGTTCCTGCTTTCCAGAAGAGTTCCAGTGTTCTGAATCTAGGGAGTGGCTCCTGCCCCACCCAACAGGAAAAGTAGTTCCAAACAGAAGAGGATCAGAGACTCAACTGGCAGGCAAGTAAGCAGCATGGTCTGCTGCAGGTAAGTCCACCCAAGCATTATGAGCCCGGCGCTTCCAGCGCTGGGACTGGGCATATTTATGAGCCTGGTGCCACTGGCGCCAGGACTGGGTCCAAAAGGTCCCAATTGCGACTGGTTGGCACTCGGAAGAACCTGGGTTATGGATCTGCTTCCAAGGGAGTTGGGAAAACCCTGACCTTTTGGAAGCAGAGATCATGACACCCCCCCTGGACCAAACCTCACCAAACTTTGCAAAGAAATTCAGAGTGGGCCATATACTATATATATATGGGTTTGGGTTAGGGGTTAACATGGGATTGGCGGGGTTGGGGTGGGATTATAAACAAAGGGAAACAGGGATTTGGGGCTAGGGGCCCTAAATGTAAAAAAATATTGGTCTATTTTTCAGTAAAAATGTTTAGTTAAAAACGTTTTAGTTATGTTTTACTTTGGTAAAATCACATGTAACCTCTTATGAGCCATTTTGCACTTTGGGGTGCCTGGCCTGGCCAAAACGTGCTCGGGGTGTCCACTATGGAAATGGAAGCCGGAGCTCACAGAGACAGGACACTCACTTCTGAAATTGCCAGCGCCTGCATATCCAGACATTCCAGATCCACCCTGCAGATTCCAAACTGCACTGCCAGAAAGGGATAGTTGGTTGAAGCCCTCCTTTCCAGGCAGAATCACCCTTCAGAACTAACCCCATAACAAAATCCCACTAATTCTGGGAGAAGGGGAAAAAGCTATGGTACCCTTTTTGAGACTATCCTGTGACCAGACCAGCTTCTTGCCCCACTATCTGCATGCCACTGTGCCGTGACCAGACCTTTGCCCAGCGGTTTTCTGCTAGGAGAGCCCAGGGGTGACCAGATATTGCCTTGTGTCCAGCAATCCGGTTGGCTGTCCCAAATTCCAAACTCCAGTACTGATTGTGAGTATCTCCCCATCCCATCACAAAACATATTTATTTTTTATTTATTTATTTGGATTTATAAAGCGCCAACGGCTCAGGGGCATCGTGGTGCTGTTACATGGATACTTGCTTGAGATGCAGTTCATATATACATTAGAATGTACATTTCAATGTCAGCACACAATCATATTGTGTGGTGTTTTCTCTATCCGAGGATAGATTTACGTGGTGGTTGAGTATACAGAACAGCATGGATACTAGGTTAGTGCAGAGTATACAGATTTCCTTTACAGTGGTATGAGTGTTACAATATTCTCCTGATGCAAGAGTGGTAGAAAGCATGTCTAGAGGTAGGGTGGGACATCTTTAAGGCATTATTGGAAGAGTTGTGTTTTATATAGCCTACCCTATCTTGATATCTTGTCTGCGTTCCAACTCTAAGTAATCCCATCAATACCCTGATAATTTGTTTAAGATAGTCTGAATTCTCTGTGCACCCTGTCCTTGATTTTTTAGTCATATTTTTAATAATTTAATTAATTTCCACATAAAGAAACACGGGTGTGAAGGAGGTCAAGACGGCTGCTTAACCTGTTTCATGGGCAGAGCTATCTTCTTGATAATCTAGTTTAAGTAAAACTTGTCCTTTCTTTCCAAACTTATTTTCTCTGTTAACTGCTTTTATTTTCCCAAAACCGAATCTCCTTCCACATTGAAAATCTCAACCAGTTATTCAGCTAGAGTCACTCTTTCACTTCTATATAATCCATGTGATGTGCATCTACCAGCCAGCCTAAAAACCGCATTCCGATTGTGTCTATTTCACCCGTTTTTAAAAAAAAACGTTTTTGACATTTAAACCTGTAAAAAGCAGAAAATTCAACTTTCCAACTTGTGATTTTGGCTGCATTGTGTCTTACTTTCAAGTTGATTTTTGAACTGTATGCCCTTTGTTGATACCTTGCCTTGTAGATATCGCTGATACTGTTAGAAATCATATTTACCCCATTTATTTAACCGCACATATAAATTCATTATTTAGCAATTCTGAGTGTCATTTATGCAAATGCAAAGGTCTTCAAACCCGTAATTGTAATTCCATTTGCTGCCTAGTATCTCTGACTCCTTGCTGCTCCTTTCTATCCACTCAAAATTTGAGGGAGCATTGCAGGGGGAAATCTTAACTCGGTGCTATCTACCTGAACAGTAATATTGCTCCTATTCATCTGTGCTTTGGATATGTTCTAGTAGAAGGTGAACCAAGTGTATTTCATCAGTTTACATTGTAATTATCACCCCATTGGTGATTGCTGCCCAATTTTAAAATTGTGTTTTTCTTTGAATTTAAAATAAATAAATATTGTATTACCACCCACCGGCCTGGTTCATGGTCCGTTGTGACCCGGGGTATTTGTAAAAGGGGGTGTGAGACTGGTCGGGTGCCAGCTCAATCTGAATTCTAGGAAATAAAAACAAAGTATTCTAATTGAGCGCAATATCCTAGGCTAAGGGCAAGAGTCCTGGTCCGGTGTATGACACCTGATTAGAATCCTTACCATGCTCCCAAATCTCAAGCCGAAACTCCAGCACGGGTGTCAAGGTACCAACTGGTCAGTCCACTGGGGGGCACAGGGACACTTCCGAGATGGCTTGTTTGCAGGGCACCAAGGAGGCATTTAGAGGGACTGGTCCCACCATTCCAAAGGGTTAAAGCACCTTTGCAGGTCTTTGGAGATCGAGCGCAAAGCAGGGCTCTACCAGGACAACAGTGGGCTCAGGGTGCCAAGCCTTCTCTGCGTGGTTCCGGGCAGTCTTTGGATCTGCTTCTTTTCTCAGGATACTTGACTCCATGTATAGGTTGATACGAAACTAAGTGTGATCTCCGGGTCTGCACTCAGAGCCCCTCTTCAAATCCTAAATGTCCAGGGTGGGCTCGTACCAGGCTGGCCAATGCGGAGGTCTGCCCACTCATGCCCGCCAACAGTCCAATCAGAGACTACTGCAGCTCTCACATACACAGGCACACCAGACATTCTGGCCCCACTAGTGTGGATTGGGACCAGACAATCCCAGCCCACTTCCTGGGTACCCACCCATGTAACATGCATTAGCCTGCTAAAAATGCCAGCTTTCGTGGGAGATTGCATGCCCAAGAAGGACTCCCTGGGTCACAAAGCGCAAGGTGAAGGCCAGTGGACAAAATGGCCAAAGACAAGACAAAAGACCTTGTGGCACAGCTATGACGGACATTAGCCTCAGTCATGAGCCACACACAGTAAACGCGGTTTGGCTCAGTAAAAGTTAATGCAAATACACAAAAAGCTTCTGCTGCAACTAGTCTATTTCTTGGCAAATTGTCCAGTTACCAAAAACTCCTTAAGGGATGTCTATGGCCAAAAAACGCAAGGACCTCAGTCCAGAAGGACAAGTCAGTTTCCCCAGAACGATGAGCGAAAGCCCAGTGGATTGCAGCTGAAGGCTGTGCTTCAATGGCAGAAATTCAGGACAGGAGGCTGAAACAAAAGCAAAAAGTAGGGGGTCCACAAATATAGAGGTAAAATAGCAGTGAGTGAAATGTTACCTAACATGGATCACTAAGGAAGACTAATGTTATGTTATTATTTATAATTCATGAGTATACCCCAATTTTCTCTTAGTGCTGGGAGCTATGCCAACCTTATCATGAAGGATATGCAGACAGTAAGGAGTCACGGAAACAGGAATATCTAGATCTGAGGTGGCAGCCTCCCCTGCATGAGTGCCACAAGTGTTCTGGCGTATATGGGAAAAGGTTAGAAATTGGAATAGAGGGCTGCATTTGTGGAAGATACTGTTCTTCAGTCTCGCTGCACACACAATATCTCTTGCGCATAATCTCAAGAACACAGCTCTCCACCCACCCACATGCGTACTCAACATGAGTGACTAGCTGGGACTTGGCCACCCTTGCCTACCTTCATATTTGATCACATGCACACACCCATTCTATGACCTACTGATGAATTCCCGTACTTGGACTTCGGTCCCGTAGGGAGTTCAACCTGCAGCGCGTTGAGACCATGCCAGCGGTGAAAGGCGCCATACAAATGCCCATTACATTAATGGAGAGGGACCCAAAATGGCTTCTCCTCTGCAACATTAGCCAATGAAGCTGTGCCAGGAGGTGGCGGGTGGGTTCTATACTACATTTTCACTGCTAGCCCCGGTGCTACATTTGGAAGATTCTGTAGGCGCCTTACAAGATATTTTGGGGGTCCACAGTTCCCATAGCGATGCCTTTGTGTATCAGTGGCCTAGAAGGTAACACAGAAGTTGGGAAAATGTGTACACAACGAAGCGGCCTTATCGACAGAGCTTTTCTGGCATCGTTTTTTAAATGGACAAGAAATCCCGCTATATATTGCTGCTATGACATTCTCAAAGAAGGCTTAAAATTGATCTGAAAAATTGCTTTTTAAACTGATTAAAATGTGCTGCTGTTTGTTAATTATGTACTGTTTTTTTGTGAAACATGTTGTTTTAAACTATTGCACTGAAGAAAGTAATACAGCCGGTGCCCTGCATTTCTGAGAGCAAGTATAACACTGCATGTCCCTCCCAGGCCATTAAGATAAAATACTGGTAGGTTGGAGGCCTTGCCTAGCTTAAGAACTTTAGAGGCTCTCTGATTGGCTACAGAGCCTTTTTCTTCCTCCTCATCCTTTCCTTCCTGCCTATGTACTCCAAGCCTCATCAAACCTAACAACTGAATCCCAGCTACCATTTTTCAGAGCAGTGAGGACAGGTCACTTTAATTTATAAAAAAATGCCCGATAACTACACCTGATCAGGGAAACTGCAATGCTTGGCGCCATGATGCCAAAATGTGGGCTCCAACAACAACCATTTCAGATGGGGCAACACTTTGCACAGGACCTGCAGATGGTAAATGCAGGGTTTGGCAGATTGTACGGACCTGGGCTGCCAATAAACGCATGACGCATGGGTGTGCACTCATACTAGGCCTTTCAAGGCAATTTGTGTAGGCTTGCGTACTATCGCCTTTAATTTGTTTGATTCTAGGTGAAATTGTTATCCATTGCTTTCTCTCGGGGAGGAGGGGGACGCCTGAATATTTGCTGCATTGTGTATTTACCATTTTTGATTTTGTATTCTTGAAATCCCGGGGCTATTCAAGAGGTGCACCTGGCAGGGGCGGGCCACTGGCTGAGTTTGAAGAGTTCTGGGTCCAGCAGAACCTGGACGTCCTGCATATGTCAAGAAACACAATGGGTCAAATAGGAGTGGCTGTAGGACCAGCCAGGGCAGGATTGACCCTGAGGTAGCGCAGCATAAACCAGGATGCTACAATTGAAGAACACTTTGTGAATTAGGCCCTCTGCGTCTCCACCACTTCAATATTCAATCTCTGGCTTACTCGGGAGGTGTTGGCACGGCGTCGAGTTATGCCACATTCTGAAAGCTACTGTCAGTTTTGTAAAAACCATCTACAGATTGAGACATTGAAACTTCCCTTAGTAGAATGGGCTGTTAATGGACAAGCGAATGAACGCTTTTAAAAAGGTTTTGGAACCCTATTGGGATGCCACCCCGGATTATTTGTTGAAATGTTTTCACTCTGGCCACCTGACACATTTACGAATAAGTGCCTTAGGTTTTTAATATGAATTACATTTAACACATCGAGGCACATAAGGTTTAAGTGTATGCTAAAGGGTTCAATTAATTGATTGATAATTGAGAGTATGCATATGTTGACTTAATCTAAATTACTCATTTTATTATTTTCTTTTTTAATGCAATGGAAATGTACATATATGTAACGGATTTCTATGAAGTTAATAGTTATTTACTTTTTTCCTTCTTTTTTTCTTTTTACCTTTTTTTTCTTTCGCTTTTCGTTTTCTATTTTTCGTTTTGTATTTGTTGTTTTGTAAATATATTAGAAATTGAATATTTTATGTATTGTAACGTTGACTTATGCCAGCTATATCAATAAAAAAAAATTAAAAAAAGATTACTATATAGGTAAAAATAGACATAACTACAAATGTAATGTCATACAGATGATGGGTGGGTTAATTACACTCATTGCATATGTGTTTTTCTGTAAGTATCATTCCACTTGTATAACACTTGGGTATAATCACAACCACCTCCTCCCTTTTGGAGAACCATGGGCAACCTAACAGGACTGAAGTTCCCCCGTGCTGTCGCAAAACATACTCCGACTGATGCACCCCTTCTGCGTTTCCAGCATCAATTGCCCCTTTCGCCTCCGCTAATCTTCCCTTCACTCATGGGACCTCATTCTGAGTTGGGCACAAAGGGATTACCGGCACCAGTAAGGACACCGGTGCCGGTAAACTCTTTGCGCCCTATTCCGAGGTCCCTTAGCAGGTCCCCCATTTAATGCCTGGTCTGACCAGACGTTATGGATGGGACCCGTTAAGGGATTTCAGAGATAATAACGGTACCGCAAATTGTGGTACCGTTATTAGCTACTTCCCCATTCCCATTGAGCCCTAAGAGGGCTCAAATGGGAATGGGGAATGGATTTTTCAATGGGGACTTACCGGTCCCGCAAAGGTCGGACTACACCGGTAAGTCCCCATCGAACCAAGTCGGAGTCGGTACCGGTATGGAAGGTAGTCATGGCGCAAATAGCGCTATGACTACCGCCATACTCGGAATGAGCCATGGCTAGCCCTGGCGGAGGCGCATTATGCCACTCCATGAACACATCTGCATGCTCTGAAACTGCTATGGTGGCGCAGCATATTGACATAACACACCGGCATAATTCCAGCAGACGACTCACCTTCTTCCTCTGCCCCACAGTTTACTTCAGCCCTTTCGAAATTGTGTTCCCTGGAATCAAAGCCCAGGCGGGGCATGCACACATTCTCACTGAAGACCGGGGCACAGGGGCACAGGTGAAGGGTACCCGCAAGTGGATGAGGCCTACTACTGATTTTAGAGGGAGACCTCCCCTCAAAGGCCGCTGAGGGAGTAGCGGAGGTGCCTGCAGAGTTCAGTGCCCCAGCAGGGTCTCAATTAGTTACTGACATTTTTTTTAACTATGTGCCTGGACCATTATGCCCCAGCCACAGCCACAACTGGATGCTAAATAATTGCATACTTTGAACAAAACAATAACTAAATAAAATGAATACGCTTTTCAAATCTGTCTGTTACATTTACTTAAATAAAATATATATTTGGTCTGTTGCACAGAGGATTTAATCTCATCATGCCTCACAGCTAGATGCATGACCGTCAAAAAATGACTAAAAGCAGGGACTACCACGCAGGCTCCTTTGGGGGTGTCTTTAAGACTTTTTTTTATAGCAGTAGGAGAGTTTACAGTGCTCCAAGGTGCCCCATTGGTTAGCTGCTCAGACAGTTTGGGCTTTTAAGCACACATTACACTGCATTCTGGTACATGTAGTATTATACTTCTAAAAGGAAAAGAACACGAACACGAATTCCAAAAGAAGAGGGCTTAAAGCCAGCACAAGCAAAGCTTCATTTGTGGACAACCTATATATTTTTGCAATTAAGTCTGAAGTGATCAAGGGGTGACCATTGGTGAGAATAGTTGATTGCAATCACTTTTCGTATGCGTGTGGCAGAAGAATAAAAATACTAATCTCAATGAAGTTTATGTATCCCAAAGTGGCCGGGGCACCCTATCTCGCTCTCCTGTCACTTTCTCGGTGCTGAAGCTCATTCCGTATTCCCATCACTTATTTTTCAGGACTTATACCGTGGAACTTCGCCTCTCGCTTTAAATGTCTTCACATTGGTTCAGACAGTGTCAGTCGGATCTTCTTCCCCATTCTCTGTTGCTTGCAATGCTCGTGCAGCGGTGCTGCAAGCCCAGGCCGTGGTGGTCTGATAGTCTAGTCTCCATCTCGGCCATCCTGCCGGCCATAGATCCAAGCCAGCCTCCATTGCAAGGCAGTGGCTTAGCACAAAATATGGGCCCCACCCCCTCAAAGCTCTGCAACAAATCACAGGTCGCGCCACACTCTGGGCCGGCCTAGACTACCACACTTGCGCAAAACACATGATGATCATGCAGCTGCAGGGTCACGCAACACGCTGCACTAGGAGAAATATATAAATATGGGTTTTAATGCATACAGCACACTTTCTGCAAAACCAGAGCGTTTGCAATTGTTTTGCTGGGCAACTATTACTGTTTATCACCATGTACTGTGCCTTGCAACTTGTACTAAGCGCCCATTTACTCCCGGGTCCGGAGCGCTATAGAAATAAAATAAACAAACAAACAAACAAACACCAATCCAAAAATCCAATACATGCAAGTCACCAACAGTGCACAGAAACATTAATGCTTTAATTAATGTAATGCTTTGCCTATAAAAATACCATGCCACAATGAAAACGTGTCCAACTGGCTGCACAATGTAGACCAGTCTAGACACTTCATAAACATATTAAAGTATAACATGCCATGCCACATTAAGACATATTTAGACTGGTTGCACCAAATTGCCAGTTGAAGCAATAGTAATTATCATGGTTATTTTATCACAGATTTCCAGAAAAAGATACAATACCACAGTAAGAAACAGCAGTGGGGCTGGTGAATTTGTTAAGTGGATGGGCATAAATATTTCCCCCAAATATGTCTTAGTGACTGAGCATATCGAGGGAGCCCGAACCAATTAAAGGAGCTTCGGCGGATCTCACCCCGAAAATATTTTTTTAATAATGTGTTAAAATGGTGCATTTTACAGCAATTTTTTGGGAAAAGTTGGGTACAAAGGCAAACTATTTTCAATTGGTTTTGTAGGGTAACTCATGAAAAGAATCCTATAGATGCAAGTTACTGACGTGCACAGGAGGATTTCTCCAACATATTTTCATGATGCCTTTGCCCCCAATAGGTGCAAGTGTAAAATAAAGGTCACGCTGACTGCGCCCATACATTTCCATATTGGATGCATCAGGAAGGTCACGCCGATGAAGAACACACCCATGAACAGCCACTCCATGAACATAGACAGTGATTGCAATAAAGAAGAAAATATATAAAAACCATCAGGCACCTACAGACCGACTAAAATAAAAAGATCCCACCTGATGAAGATAGGTTGAAACCACATTGGGAGGAGATCCTTGAAATTGTAAAGAGATATCAGTCAAAAGAAATAACTCATCTTCCCTAAATATCGGAATGAGATTCAGATTTTGATGATATTACGAAGGAGTAGTCAAACAATTTGAATATTGTGATTAAGTTATTGTATGTCCTGATGAAGGCCCAGTACAACATTTAGCAAGATGATTGCTGGGATGTGCTAATCATCAATAAAGGACCGAAACAGCTCATGTCGACAGAATACTCTTTGAAAAAAAAAACACCCTTTTGTGAACAAAACAAAGTGGAAAGTAAAATCAACTGATCTCAACCACTGGGCAATGTGCTGAACACATAAAACCACAGTGAAACAAAATTATTTAATCTAGATATATACAAATGAATAGTAATGCACTAGCATTTTTTGAAAAGATGGACGTGGTTGTGTTCTCATACCCTTATAGGCTAATTATGAAGAATTCTCTGAAATATGTCACTTGTATACAAAACACTCTCCATTACTAACCCCACACCACATGTGTGCACTTTAATGAGCAAGGAGTACTGGAGTTCTATGACCTTGCTTGCTTAATAAAATGTTATGATAAATGTATATGTATGTGAAATTGTATGATTTTTCGTTTTTGAATTCTGTTAATTTCATTATTGTGTACTGAATGTATTTCTTAGTTGATCATGAAATTGGTTATTTTTTTATGAAACAGGATAAGCCGGGCTCAGTGCAGCATTTATTCTACATCTGCACTCACTTTATAGGTCACGTAAGGTCTTGACACAAGAGGAAGGGGTAGCTTTATACTCCTCTCTTGTGTTTGCACCAGTATATGCCAGTATTTCCATATAAGAACATACTTGTGTTTGCTTTGCGCACAATGCCAGTAACAATACTATGAGAAAATATGCCCATGCTGGTTCTACCAATCTACCAATATATACTAGTACCCCCACACCATACTCCAGTTGGCTTTACCAAAATGGATACCACATTGTGAAAATACATCCAAACTGGCTGCACCAAAATGTCAGTCTAGCTACATAATAAAACGTATCATGCTTGCTGTATCAAAGATGCCCAATATAAAATATCATACCACAATAGAAATGGCTAATCTGGCTACATATGAAAGCCAGTATATCTACATAATAACACTTAACATGCTTGCTTTATTGAAGATGCCAATACAAAATTGCATGCCACACTATGAAATGGCTAGACTTGCTGCATCAAAATGCCAGTCTAGCCATTAATAACACCTATCAACGCCTGCCTAGCCTGGACATGGATGACCATTATGATTTAGCACACAACCCCTGCAACACATCCCCTCTCCCTCCCACCCTCTACACTAAAATTATCTCTTCCGGCCAGAATTGCCTCCACATTCCTCTTCCTCATCTCAGAACTTGTGTAGGGGGACTCTTGACTCATCGGTAAGTACCGGGATGAGGAGGAATGAGACTAGGAGAAATGAAAATTAAAGGTGACTAAGCCAGGCATTACCTCCACTTCCCTCTACCTTGTTGCAGTGCCTCACACACAAGTACTGGGATGAGGAACATTAGGGCTAGAATTACTGAAGATTACATCTAAGTAAGCCCGGCATTACCTCCACGTTCCTCTACCTTGTCCCAGTGTGTGTGTATGCCTCATACACAAGTACTGGGACTAGGAAGAGTAAGGCTATGAGCAATGAAGATAACCAATAAGTAATCCAGGCAAGCACACGCACATTCGTTCACCATGCACTCATGCACATCCAGCCACTAATACATTTACTTGTGCATCCTTTCAACATAAACTCACACGCGCACACAAAGGCAGCCACTGATACACCATGCACTCACTCATTCGATATTACACACACATACACACACACACACTTACATGCACATACATTTAAACAAAAACACATTTCTTACCTTTTGAATCCACCTGTGCAGGGAGCAAGCCCTCCAGCTCCCTGTAGCAGGCACATTTGTCATGCCAGAAGAGCTGGAGGCTTCCATGTCATGGGGTGAGAGGGGAGCCCTATAACTTCAAAACGAAATAGTTTCTTTTTGAAGTCACTCTGCCATCATAAAGACATTATTTCTGTTTAGGTACCGAACCATAGTGGAAATAATGTCTTTATGAAGGCAGAGACTGCAAAAATAAACTACTTATTTTTTTAATTCATCTGGCTCTTCCTCTCCTCCACCCCATGACATGGAGGGCTCCATGTCAAGGGGTGGGGAGAGCCCTATGAAATCATGAAGAAATCGTTTGTTTTTAAGTCACTCGGCCTTCGTAAAGAAATAATTTCCATTACGATCTCATAACGGAAATCATTTTTCTATGAAGTCAGAGTGACTTCCAAAAGAAACTGCCTTTTTGAAGTCCGAGGGGGCTCCCCTTCCAGCGCATGTGGTATCGCCAATATGGAAACGCCTCGGGAATAGCAGGGAGCCATACAGTGGACAATACACATTGCTATTGTACGGCATCTGTTTCTGGAAATGATCACATTGCTCAAGGATGCATTCTGTGTGCCTTAGAGAAGAAATAGCCCACACTTATCGGTCGCTCCTGGAATGGCAGCCATTGCTGCACTGCAAATACCACATATTTCTAGGGCTGTACCGAACTTCGGCTTCGAGTCCCTATTCTGCCGAAGTTCGGCTGAAATACAGCTATCCGGCTTCGGCAGAATAGTTTCTGTTTAGGGACTCGAAGCCGAAGTCCACTTTCTATGATTAGCTGCCCTCTCCCTGTTTGGGAGATGACAGCCAATCATAGAATGTTTGACAGTGTTCAGGCTGCAGAAGCCAAACAAGCTGTTTGCCTATTGGCTTCTGCAGTCTGACCACAGAGGAACCAGCCTAACGTGTTGAAATAGGAAGCGAGGGAAGGGAACAGTTCTTCCCTTCCCTCACTTCCTATGCCAGCACCCGGACCCATTCACCAGGTAAGTGACCCGACCCCCCCCCCATACCCCCTCATCACGGTGAGGCCGCGGGGCCTCAGGGAACCCCCGCGGCCTCACCGCAATAATGTTCAATTTGTCGGGCCACCGGTGCAAAGCCGGTGGCCCGACGTTTATTTTGCATTGGGGGGCCGCTCCTACAGGAGCGGCCCCCCCAGACTCATGAGGCCGCCGGGGCACTTTGCCGACCCCGGCGGCCTCGGTGCCCCCCATCCCCCTCACCACGGTGAGGCCGCGGGGCCTCAGGGAACCCCCGCGGCCTCACCGCAATAATGTTCAATTTGTCGGGCCACCGGTGCAAAGCCGGTGGCCCGACGTTTATTTTGCATTGGGGGGCCGCTCCTACAGGAGCGGCCCCCCCAGACTCATGAGGCCGCCGGGGCACTTTGCCGACCCCGGCGGCCTCGGTGCCCCCCATCCCCCTCACCACGGTGAGGCCGCGGGGCCTCAGGGAACCCCCGCGGCCTCACCGCAATAATGTTCTGTTTGTCGGGCCACCGGTGCAAAGCCGGTGGCCCGACGTTTATTTTGCATTGGGGGGCCGCTCCTACAGGAGCGGCCCCCCCAGACTCATGAGGCCGCCGGGGCACTTTGCCGACCCCGGCGGCCTCGGTGCCCCCCATCCCCCTCACCACGGTGAGGCCGCGGGGCCTCAGGGAACCCCCGCGGCCTCACCGCAATAATGTTCAATTTGTCGGGCCACCGGTGCAAAGCCGGTGGCCCGACGTTTATTTTGCATTGGGGGGCCGCTCCTACAGGAGCGGCCCCCCCAGACTCATGAGGCCGCCGGGGCACTTTGCCGACCCCGGCGGCCTCGGTGCCCCCCATCCCCCTCACCACGGTGAGGCCGCGGGGCCTCAGGGAACCCCCGCGGCCTCACCGCAATAATGTTCTGTTTGTCGGGCCACCGGTGCAAAGCCGGTGGCCCGACGTTTATTTTGCATTGGGGGGCCGCTCCTACAGGAGCGGCCCCCCCAGACTCATGAGGCCGCCGGGGCACTTTGCCGACCCCGGCGGCCTCGGTGCCCCCCATCCCCCTCACCACGGTGAGGCCGCGGGGCCTCAGGGAACCCCCGCGGCCTCACCGCAATAATGTTCAATTTGTCGGGCCACCGGTGCAAAGCCGGTGGCCCGACGTTTATTTTGCATTGGGGGGCCGCTCCTACAGGAGCGGCCCCCCCAGACTCATGAGGCCGCCGGGGCACTTTGCCGACCCCGGCGGCCTCGGTGCCCCCCATCCCCCTCACCACGGTGAGGCCGCGGGGCCTCAGGGAACCCCCGCGGCCTCACCGCAATAATGTTCTGTTTGTCGGGCCACCGGTGCAAAGCCGGTGGCCCGACGTTTATTTTGCATTGGGGGGCCGCTCCTACAGGAGCGGCCCCCCCAGACTCATGAGGCCGCCGGGGCACTTTGCCGACCCCGGCGGCCTCGGTGCCCCCCATCCCCCTCACCACGGTGAGGCCGCGGGGCCTCAGGGAACCCCCGCGGCCTCACCGCAATAATGTTCAATTTGTCGGGCCACTGGTGCAAAGCCGGTGGCCCGACGTTTATTTTGCATTGGGGGGCCGCTCCTACAGGAGCGGCCCCCCCAGACTCATGAGGCCGCCGGGGCACTTTGCCGACCCCGGCGGCCTCGGTGCCCCCCATCCCCCTCACCACGGTGAGGCCGCGGGGCCTTAGGGAACCCCCGCGGCCTCACCGCAATAATGTTCTGTTTGTCGGGCCACCGGTGCAAAGCCGGTGGCCCGACGTTTATTTTGCATTGGGGGGCCGCTCCTAAAGGAGCGCCCCCCCAGACTCATGAGGCCGCCGGGCCCTTTGCCGACCCCGGCGGCCTCGCTGTGAAATGTGCCCCCCCCCTCACCCCTTGAGCACGGTGAGGCCGCGGGGCCACAGGGAACCCCTGCGGCCTCACCGCAATAATGTTGTGTTTGTCGGGCCACCGGGCCAAAGCCGGTGGCCCGAGATTGTATTGCATAGGGGGGCCTAAAAAAAAAAAAACTATTCGGCTCACTATTCGGCTCCGGCCGAATAGTTGACAAACTATTCGGTATCCGGCCGAATACTAAATATGCTATTCGGTACAGCCCTACATATTTCCCCTGATTCTCAGCGCATTTTCCAGTGGGATTGCATCATTGTAAAAGGCTTCTGTGAATCAGGCCCATTGTCTCTGCAATTGTACAAGGCCTGATTTACCAAAGTGTTCTTTGTGTCAAATTCTGCACTGTCTGTTCTTTAAGCATCTATGCACGCAGCATCCTTCAATGCGCATGCGCTGTGAGTAGAGCAAACCTTCACTGCGCATACGGGGTGCACTGTCCTGGCCTTGAATCGCCCGCCATGTTCATACCGCATCCATCACACACCAAACATCGTGCACATGGAGCACCCTGTGCAGCCCTGGACAGCAGTCCTGCCATGCTTACAAGGGCTTATGGATGTGTGCGGTGCCTTAAGTGGCACTGCGAATGGAGCCGGGACTCATCAAGGGGGGGTGGCCTAACTGTAGGGGGTCGTCTGCTGTGCCCCCTTGAAGAGCCCCAGCTCAATGGGCTATAGGCACCCCTGCCAGGCTGCCTATTGTAGAGATCTGCACCCTCTCCCCTTTGGTCTGCATTTATTGTCTATAGGCTTTCCTGGCAGGGTACAGCACCTCGCCTTTTCAGCCTTAATAGTGGTGCTGCCCCTCAGTAGCTGGTATGGGGCAGTGTCACCATTAAGGCTGAAAGGGTGAGGCCGCTGGAAGCGCAGGCCTTTTTCCTAAAGACTGAAACTCCCGCAAATGCGCCAGAGCTTCACGATTTAGAAAACAAGGGCTCTGCTTCCAGCAGCCTCACATTTCTCTCCATAATGGTGGTGCCGGCCCATGGGCATCTCTAGCTTGAAAAGATGCCTCGCAGATGCGGCACCACCATTATGGATGAAAGACATTTTTTTCTTAAGCCTGAAGCTCTCGCACATGAGCGAGAACTTCAGGCTTTAGAAACAAATCCTTGTGATCTAGTGACCGGTGCTGCCAGGGGAGACTAGTGAGCCCCGGCTGGGCCCTGCCCCAAACGAGATTTGGGAGCCTGCTGGGGCTTGGCCCCAGCCCACTTAAAGCCCGGGATGTGCATGATTATTTTGAACGCTATCATTACGAAGATGGAAACCGTGCATTTTAAATGTTTGTTTTAGAAATAAGCACCTCAACACTACATGGCCTTTCTACACCCTGCTCCCCTAACCCCCTTTCTTGTCGTTTGGCAGCACACCTCGCTGTGCGCCGCCAAGTCCCTGCAGCACCGGTTCCCTTCAATTCCGTGGATGGGAACCGGTGCTGCAGGGACCTTTACTTTTCTTTTTTTCTTCCAAAACTTCCTTGTTTTGGATGCTGGGGACACACCCGTAACCCCGGCTTCCCTTGTTCGCTATAATGAAACCGAATGGTTGATATGTTTGGCATTTTCAGCTGTATGCAATTTTGGTACAGCCGAAATCTGAACATTCCAAGCAGGCGTTTTTTTTTATTTACAATATTTTTGGTCAATGCCAGGGCTTACCGCACTGCGTCTACACCGCTGCACACCTAATGGTACGCAACCTGAGCAGCGAGCTGCACTGCAAGGACCAGGGCCCTGCGAAACACCATCACATGCAGGTATTGTTTGTTCTGCTGACGTGAGCTCGGCCTCAAGGTGGGCACTACACGCACTCATGAGCATTTACAGCGGAGCACTAAGAGCTGCACCTTCTGCTTTCCTTCTTTAGTAGCGCTGCCAGTGCATTGATCCATCTCTAGGCCCTTGATAGAATGAATGACTTGGCTGTGGTAGAAAAGCAGAATGTCCACCAGGATGTGATATTTCCTGAAGGAACTGGCGAAAGGTCTGCTGTAAGGTGTGCATATGCGTCATTTCATATAAATATAATACACAATGATTAATTTATTTAATATCCTTACCAATAATACCGATAGGAAAGAATAGTACTAAACATATGAATAGCAGACGAGTATTAAACAGAATGGAAACATGTTGGGTGTGATTTACAAAAACCTTTAACAATGGTGCTATCCCATTTGAAAACGCCTTGCAAATAGCTCCTCGACGTGCTCGTTTTGGCACTAAGACCATACCTGTGCCAGGTGTTCACTGCTGCCTTCCAGCTCCGCAACCCGAACAATTGAGTGCTCCAAGAGGTTTAACACAATGCCAAATAATTCCTACAGCACTTAGAAGCGGGCATGAGACGCTGTGTAAATCACGGAGCTATTATAATTTTGTTACACGGGTTGACTTATTCATATTCAATATTTTCCAGTGCTAAGCGGCGCTTTGCTAAGGATTACTATTCGGAGATGCGCGGGCTGAGTTCACAGCTGGGGTGAGGCTCTCCGCTCTAGCGCTGCCGCATCGCTAGGTGTGTGAGCCCAGAGGTAGTGCAGGAGGCGCGCCAGTAGTGGGGATTCCGCCCAATTCATTCGCACGTGTACCCCTCCACCCTCCGCCCCCCTCAGCGTGCGCGTTACTTTAATACGCGAAAGGCAACACATCTCGGCACCGCATATCCGGCGTTTCTCCCATAGATATTTATTGTTGTAAAGGAACCCGGCGAAGTCTCCCTCTGGGAGGTGCGCTGGAGGGCGTGCGAATTTAAATAACACGATGTAAACGAGACGGGCAGTTCCTTTGGCGGGAAACATGCAAGACCCGGTCAGGAAAGTAAATAAGAACGGGCCACAGCTGTACGGGGCTAGCATTCTTCCCCAGAACACCTGGTGATGTGTGCAGTGACGCCAGAGCGTGATGTGGTGAATTGAACGACGTACGTGGAGGGACACGTTTGGCGACACAAGGACCTCATTCGGTGACATACAGAAAGGAAGGGTGGCAGACGTGTTAGGTGACAAGATGATACTTTTGTTTGGGTGCAGTCATGTTTAGTGACACGCCCAGGTTAATGACGTGAAAACACTCTTAGGCACGGGAAACAATGTGTTGGTAAAGCATTGTTCGCGTGGCTAAGAGTCTCACTAAAGTTTACTGTCACGAAACGTATACTGCAATGTTTAAATCGCTTTTCGCCAGCAAGAACCGCAATTACTGATAATAAATCTTGTCTAGTAACACCAGCTCCTGGCAAGTAACAAGAAATCCTGTTTGATAACACCAGCTCCTGGTAAATCCCGATCCTGGTAAGTAACAAGAAACACTGTTTGGTAACACCAGCTCCAGGTAAGTAACAAGAAATCCTGTTTGGTAACACCAGCGCCTGGTAAGGAACAAGAAATACTGCCTGGTAACACTAGCTCTGGGTAAGTAATAAGAAATCATGTTTGATAACATCAGCTCGTGTTAAGAAGATATCCTGTTTGGTAAAACCTGGTCCTGGAAAGTAACAAGAAAGCCTGTTTGGTAACACCAGCTCCTGGTAAGTAACAAGACATCCTGTTTGCTAACACCAGCTTCTGGTAAGTAACAAGAAATCCTGTTTGGTAAAACCCGTTCCTGGTAAGTAACAAGAAAGCCTGTCTGGTAACACCAGCTCCTGGTAAGTAACAAGAAATCCTGTTTGGTAACACCAGCTCCTGGTAAGTAACAAGAAATCCTGTTTGCTAACACCAGCTTCTGGTAAGTAACAAGAAATCATGTTTGGTAAAACCCGGTCCTGGTAAGTAACAAGAAAACCTGTCTGGTAACACCAGCTCCTGGTAACAAGAAATCCTGTTTGGTAACACCGGCTCCTGGTAAGTAACACGAAATACTGCCTGGTAACACCAGATCCTAAAAAGTAACAAGAAATTCTGTTTGGTAACACCAGTTCCTGGTAAGTGACATGGACTCGTATCTACTGTCAGGAAATATGATGCGCTGAATGCAGTGTGGCGTGAAATCGGGGTCACTTTAATGAATACGACAATGACACGGAATAATGCTTGGTGGCATAATGATAGTGACCCGTTTTCATATAGCGCTTCATGCAGGATCCCGCCCGTTCCTAAGAGCTCCAATAATGGCGCTAGAACCCTGTGCAATGGTATGCAGTTTCTCGAGCTGGGAAGCGTGAAGGGCTGCGGCAGCACTGCCCTGTCCATGCTTATTACTTGGACATGTTATTTAGTGGCATGAAAACACTTTGTGACAGGAAGCATGATTATGGACATGCAACTGTGGGTGGGATCGTGAAATCATGTTTGAAACACTGTTATGTGGCATACATCATGTCGGCTGGCTTGACATGTAACAGGGGATGTCTATGCTGAGTCCCATTGCTTGCTCTGCGGTGACATGGCGTGCAGTCGCCCTATGCAGTCGTGCTTCGTGACGGCACGTGTGTTTATTGGGGTGAAATGCTGGGCATAGACGCGGAAGCCTTGACTGACACAGGCGCACGCTTCCGTGACCTGACGTCTCCTGGCACGTTCGGCGCATGCGCGCGTGTTTAATGTCCTGGAGGTCAGTGACACGCGATGGGGCTCAGTGACATCGAAACGAAGCCACGTTCAGGGAGTCCATATCCTGTCCAGTGAGTGACAAGAGCACACGTACAGTGGCAAAGCATGCTTGGGACATGAACGCGTTCCCGTCCGTGATATCAAATCGCCATGCAGTGGGGAGCCGTGATTTTGGGGTGACGCGATGGCATAGATAGTTTGCTCAGTTCCCTGCTTCCGGCCTCCCCCGTGTAAGTGCTACGAGGCTGCCGGCGCTGTGAGCCTGCAGAGGCTGTGGCCGGTGGGGGTGAGTCCCGCATGAAACCAGCCCCACCTTCCCCTCACATCCCGCCTGGCGTTTCAGGGGGCTGGCTGCCAAAGGCAGGGTTACTAATTCATGCAATCGCAGCTCCTTTTCAGTCCAGTGGAGTATTACAAGGTGACTGGTTATCCGGCACCTCCTCTGCTGACGTGCATTTCACAAACAGCCCGTCGGTTCTTAGCAGCCCACGGTGCCAAGCAGGGACCAGGACGCCCCTTCCAGCGGTGCACGGGTGGGAACCCAGGGGCGCCTCTCTGGTCCCTCTAGTGCCCCCTGCTCGGGAAGGACATCAGTGCCACGGTCGTTCAACGCTGCACACGGTTCAGGTGTGAAGCTTTAGAGCGGCGCGTAAGGCGGCGGCGGGGGGGCGGGGGGGAGAGGGGGTCGAATGGTGCGTGTGCGAAGACAGCGAGAGCACCAAGCACCATCAGTGTTATGGTGGGTTTAAAAAGTGCATGAACCCACAGAAAAACAGTCTACCTGGATTGTGAGAGCAAAATAGCCCATTTAAGCTAACGAGCTACACATGCCGCAGCCCCACCCGTCTAGGCAACCCTGGCATTTCCCCATTTCCCCTCAACTTCAGAGCCTCAGAGCACCAATGCATTGTGGGTAATCGGATGAACTCAGGAACACATCATTATACATATGCAGCTACGCTTCATTCGGAGGATGTATATATATATTTATATATATATTTATATATATATATATATATCCGCACCACTTGTCCCTTCCTGATTGGGCATTGAATTGACCACGTTTATTGGAAATGTGTTTATGAGCCTTGCTCACAAAAGTCCCTTCGTTGGGAAATTCATTGGCACTGTGATTGTGATTTACATTTATATACAATATCCTCTTGTGTGTTCCACTCCCCGTCCATGAGAGATATGTACGCAGGACTGTGCTAAAAGTTTAGACATCGTCCTTCCTGTACCTCGTCCCCCACACGGCCCAGGTCTCTTGGGGGTGTCCAGCCGCCCATGCCGTGACCTTTCCCGGATACTTCCGGCTTCTTGGGAGGCCGGGTCTCTCCACTGATCTATTGCCAGGGACGGCAAACGGCTGATAATGGGGGATTGGGTCGCTCTTTTCTACCCGGCACAGCAGCTGCACTCTGGGATACGTACCGTGTGCGTGCGTGCGTGTGTGTGGTGCCAGTACCCTGCTCATTTTGGGATGCGTGGAGTCGGCACCGCTGTCAGAATTGATGCAGGCGCAGAGAGCAGCATACGGCACATCTGGGAAGGGGGCGAGGGCGAGCCGCCTATAAATGCCCCGAGTTGGGCCCTTTTCCTGCCCCCTCCCCGGCGCGGGACCCCCGCCACCGCACCAGCACCGAGCCGGCCACGTGTAACACAAACAGTGACCTCAGCGGGGAGACGCGGGGTTTACACGAAGCCAGGCAGCAGCGATGGCGAATGTAATCAGCGGCCAGCTGCGCGCACTTGTAAACTTGTTATAATCCCCCTCCCTGGTATAAACAGGAAAGCACAAATATAAAGCCACGGGCCGGCATTCACAAATAATAAAAGCCCTTCCATCTCCTGCCAACTTCTCCCATTATGGCCCGAAGAGGCTTGCACCCGTGATCCTGGGGGACACGCAGGGAATCGATCGTCGTCAAATTCTGCTAAATCGTACTCAAGCACAGTGGGGTGGTAGCGCTGCGAGTGGCGATGGTAGGCGCCATGGCTGACACTGCATCATGCACTGGGATTTAAGCTGCAGCGTGCAACGAAATGAGCAGACTTCGCCCCAATCTCCACCAATGCAAAATGTGTGTGTGTGCGTTCGTGCGTGCGTGCCCATCCCCTATAAGGAATGCTCCACGACACATCCCAGGCAAAGCTCAGCACCAAAAAAATAGACCTTGCCTCCAAAATCAAACAGGCCGCATTCAGAAATTCCAATGAATGACTTCTCCCTACACACCTCGCTGGTACCACTGGGTGCGTTTTTAGGACCATGATGCAAACGGTCCACGTTAAAGCACATTGGGCCCGTAGAGGTTGCCAGAATGATGCACACGACGCATCAGGCCATCAAAAGGGCCCAGGGACCTGGCCCTCGCAAGGATTGCAGGCCAGCCTTTGAGCTTTGCCCTACAGTCCAGTCTGGGGCGGCCTGCACAGTGGAGTAACTTGGCAATATGGCGTGCCATAAAAGATTGGGAGGCAAACACCCGTGCCCCACCCAATAATAACTGCCATGTGTAGCCTGCACCCCTATAAGGGCTGGAACACTCGTATTACTACTAAACAACAACAATGTTAAGCTTCATTGATACAAGAAAAATCACCACAATGCCAGGATTCTACAGCATCAAAGCTTTTTTTCTTCTCTAGGCAGTGCCACATATCTTGCAGATGTTGAACTATCACGGACAGCTTTCGCCCTCTTTGCGCACGGTGGGGGGGGGTTGGGGTGGGGGGGACAGTACCTCTTTTCTCCTGCGAGAACACAGAATGGGTGACCGCGGAGCCTACGGTGCTTTGGGGGGCCCGGGGCCCTCTTCCGCAGTTG